>NW_026868433.1:615116-718986 GCF_020745735.1 Hemiscyllium ocellatum | reverse complement strand
ACCCGTTGACCACATTTTCCTGAGGGTCAATGATGCTGCAAGAGTCAAATGCTACTTTTATGGCAAGGGAAGTTACTCTGATCTCACCTCAACTGACATTGGAAAATAAGTTAAAATACTAAAGAGAAAAAGGATAGAACACGGCATTTTTGAACAATGTGGTCACTGTCCTTGCAATGATATTAAGGGCAAACAAATGCATGGACTTCTGATTCTGAGGAGAGGTGTTTCCTATTTGGGATGAGACTGTTTGTTAAGCGCTGTAACAAAGAGACAGAAAAAAGGTCCAGTCTCTATGGGGGGAAAAATACACCCTATTCACGGTGCATTGGACAATGACAGACATACACTATTGTCTGTTCCTATTGGGCATTGATAGTCTCAATCTCATTATTCACTGATAACCAATAGCAGTGCAGAAGCCAGCAGCTCCCATCACCCCAGTGGAAAGCAAAAAGGGTAAGGGATGGCCAGTGAAAGTCGGAGGAACTAGGGAACTGGTGTAACTTACAGTTGGAGTGGCAGAGGAAGGGTGGGAAGAGATATCATCAGTGGAAGAGAATGTGGCAGCAGAAGGAGTCGTGCATGGGAAGTAGGAGTGTAAAGAAAGAGTAGGAAGGGGAGGAAGAATGGCTAATGAAGTTTTAGTGACTGGGTCAAGCTTGTTTTAGGAAAACTGAGGTTGGGTGTAAACCACCACTGTTCAGGAAAATTGGGAATCGATTGAAAACTAAGTTTTGATGCACTTCTTTTTCTACCACTTGATTCTTTATCAGATTGTACATTCACTCTGTAGTTTTGTATCTCCATCAAATACAGGTGACGTGTTTTTTTTTTCTCCCCTGGTGTTGTGGCTCAACATTTTTGAATTTTTTAACAGTATGTATTTGCTTCCAATTCAAGGTAGCCATGTGAATGTGATTTGATCTCCTGTAGTTTGTCCATAACATAGATTTTAATTGAATAGTTATCCTCATCACATTAGCTGATTCAAGCAATGAGTCTGTGTCCATCCTGCAGATGAAAGATTTCTTCAGTTCTGACTATTGTTACAAAGGACAGTGCCACACAAAAGGCTAATGTTCCAGTGCAAGGTGCCAAACCATAGTTCATTCTAAATTAGTTACAAGCTTTATGAATAAGACATGCTGAGGGACATAGTGTAAAATGTAAAATTAACTTTGTGTCGCAAATGTTATTTACAGCACCCTCATAATAGGTGTTAACTACATCACTCTGTAAATTCCCAAATTAAGAACAACAAGAGACTGGAATTTTTAATTATTGCTTTGTGAATAACATCTGGAGAACACGAAGGAAATCAAAGTTTGTTTGTGATATTCATAAATGATGATGGTGAGAATGTGGAAGATGGATTGCAGTGGAATGATAACTAATGTTGGGGATGACACAAAGATTAGCTGGGTGCTTCGCAGTGAGGAGGAAAGGGTTAGGCTGCAGGCCGATATAAACAGATGATTTCAATATCCAGATTAATGGCTGATGAAATTTAACACTAATAAATGTGAGAGGATGCACATCTGAATTAACAAGACAAGTGAGTACTCAAACTTTGAACGGCGAGGGCTAAACTTGCTCCTTTTTTCTTTGCAGCAGGGAAGGTTGAGCAGGGAACAGGGTACAGTTATACAAGAGCATAAGGGGTATGGAGAGGATGAACAGACAGCAGCTGTTTCCCTTACTCGAAGGGTCAAAAACCAAGGGAAACATACTTAAAATGAAAGGCAGGGGATTGAGAGAGGATTTGTGGAGTCTGTATTGAACTGAGAGGGTGGCACAGACAGAGAATATAAAGTTCCTACTGTGGAAACAGGCCCTTCGGTCCAACAAATCCACACTGACCCTCCAAAGAGTAACCCACCCAAACACGTTCCTCCTATATTTACCACTGACTAATGCATCTAACCTACACATCCCTGAACACTTTGGGCAATTTAGCATGGCCAATTCACCTAACCTGCACATCTTTGGATTGTGGGAGGAAACCGGAATACCAAGAGAAAACCCACGTGGGCACGGGGAGACTGTGCAAAATCCATACAGGCAGTCACCCGAGGTTGGAATCAAACCTGGGTCCCCAGCGCTTTTCAGCAAGTGTGCTAATCACTGAGCCACCGTTCTACCTCTGGTGACATGTGTCTTAAATGCATTTCCTAGGCGGGTGATTGATCAGATAATCTCACAAAATTATTTTTAAAAGCCTTTGGATATGCACTTGGTGATGCAGGCTTGCATTTTCATTCAATTATTCTATGTGGTGGCAGCCACGAACACTCTGATATATTCTGAAGCAATAGCTAATGGCAGTTCTAGTTTGTTCCATTGACCGTACTCAGTAAGTGAGGCTCCAATGAAGTGCTGGTGTTATCTCCTACTTTCTATTTAAATGTTTCAGTTTCCTTCAGTTGGTAATGCAATTTCCTGTGTCGATGCTGTCATTTCCGGCCTTTTTTCTCAGAGGATGGTAGACGGAGTCAAAATTGATGTGGTTGTTGCTGGAGTTCCGGTTCGAATGCCATGTTTCTAAGAATTCTTGTGCTTGTCTCTGATTGGCCTGTCCTATAATGGATATGCAGACCTCGTCAAAGTGGCGTACTTCCTCATCAGTACGAAAGAAATTGGTGTTGGGATCAAGTCTTTTGTAGCCAGTTGATGTTCATATATTCTGGCCATTAGTTTTCTGCTCGTTTTTAGTTGTAGTGTTTGTTAAAGTTCTTGCAAGGCTTATTATTCCTGGAGCAGAACAGACAAAGATGTGAATTTATTGCGGTGATCAAAAGTATGAAAAATATTGCAGAGTAGAAAAAGAATACTCTATTGTTTGGCATTACAGCATCAAGGGATTCTAATTTCAAGGTTGTCACAACGGAGCTAGGAATGAAAAAAGGAAAAACGTCTTTATTTAGAGAGTTGTTACGAATTGGAGTTGACTGGCTGGAAAAGTTGTGGATGAAGAATCAAAAGAGAACTGGAAAACATTTGGAAATTATGAATTTAATGGGCAACAGTGAGAGGGCTGGCAAATGGGCGGGGGTGGTGCTTTGGAGACATTTTTGGAGCTGATGCATACATAATTGCCAACGGCTTCCTCCTGTACTTTAAAGTTTGTACTGTGTAATGTGCCAGCTGTGAATAAAAGTCAGTATCCAATTATTTCGCTGTGTAAATGCTCGCAAATATCTGATTATTTGGTGCAGCATAAGCATTTAAAATGCAAGTATTGCAAGGTCAGTTTCATTATGAAGTCTAATTATTACTCAGAACATGAATATTTTACATGTTGTATTCCAATTACTAAAACAAATATATCATTGCTTTGTCACAAAACTCTTTGGAAAGCTCTGACTTTTCATTGAAACGATATTATGTTCGTTGCTTTTTTTTCACTGTCCACGTTTCATATTAAGCATCATTCATTCTAAAAATTGGAATTTTTCAAATTATCATTCACTAAAATTTGATAACACGAATAATTTATTTAGTTTAATATTCACAGTCCATGTAGAATAATTGCCATTTGAAAATTGCTGGCAAATAGCTGAAGATTGTACATTTCAGTGAGAAATTAAACTGATTGTTTATATATAAATGTATAAGAATGGTAATTCTATCTGTATGTTTAATCGTTTGCTCACTCTGAACATGGAATTATCCAGAAACCAACCACTTTAAAAATACTGGAGTGGCAAAACATTACTTTGAATCCTGACATTGTGAGTGTAATTCTTATCACAAGAGTTATGTTCTTTCTTCAATAAAATAAAATGTACATACTTTATTTCTGTGTGAGAAAATCTTGACAGGAGTTATATTTTAGTTCCATAAATATAGAATCAACATAATTGATTTAAGAGATTATACTTCAATTGAATGATTATCGTTCACATGTTATTTTTGTCCAATTCATAAAATATAGCAAATATCCGATTATTGTTCTGTGCAGGAAACTCAACACCTTGCAATGAGCTACGCTGAAATTTGTTTCAAATAGATCTGAAATCATTTGCAGTGTATTTGGACCTCACAGCTGCCCGTGACACAGAGAGACTCAGTGACCTGTTCCAAAATCCGTGCATAGAGCTTCTAACCTGGTTCAGGGCAGTCAGTCAAACATTTCTTCAAAACAAATAATTTGGAATCCATCGCGGGCAGGGGGAGAACCCGCCAACAGACTATCACTGGTCTCAGTGTAGATACAAATGTTGTCCAGGTTAAATACTAATGGCTGACCAGCAATCAAGTTTTAAAATTCATCTTTAGTCAGAGCCTGGCCCAGAGAGCAGACGTGTTGACATGGAGAACCAGAATCACACCATACAAGTTACCTATGGTGATGAAACCTGACCTGCCTCCCTGACTCCATACATCTGCACCCTGGATCAGACACGGGTGAAGACGTTAACAAGTTGACAATCTATTGCAGTGCCTTGTGTCTCACAAAGAAATCTCAAAAGCCATATCCAATAAATGTCACCTTCACATTCTCCAGTATCAAAATAAAAATGTACATCTCTGTGAATGGTCAGAGATTACGACATGGGTCACACAGTAGAATGTGTGTGAAGTAACCAGCAGCAAACAGCAATCCACAAAATCACATTAATAACTGAACTTGGTGGATTCTGTCTGGCGTAAGTAACCACACATATTATCCTGGCTTTCAGGTCACTGTAACAATGCACACCATAACTGGAGGTTTTGGCCTTACACCTCTCCAAAGCTTCCCGATCTCACATACATCACTGCCTCACACATTCAACAATTGATGAGAATCCACAAGCTGGGTGAAACTGGAAACACAGAACAGTGCAGCACAGTGCAGGCCCTTCGGCATTTGACGTTCTGTCGACCTTTTATAATACATTTTACTATCATTCATGTGCCTATCCATTTAAATATCCCTAATATAACTGACTTTACTACAACTGCTGGCTGATCATTGCACACACCCAACATTCTCTGTTTAAAGAACCTACCTCTGACATCTCCCCTAAATCTACCTTAAAATCATACCGTCTCGACAGCCATTTCCACCCTGGGAGAAAGTCTCTGGCTATCCACTCTATCTATGCCTCTCATCATCTTGAACACTCCTGTCAAGTCAGTTTCCATTCATCTTCGTTCCAATGAGGAAAACATCCTATCTCCCTCAAATTTTCTTTGTAAGACATTCCCTCCAGTCCAGACAGCATCACTTCAGCTCCCCCACCAAAGCGTCCACATCATTTCCATAACAAGGCAACCAGAACTGATCACAATATTCTAAGTGTGGTCTCACCAGGGCTCCATAGATTTGCAACATGACCTCGCAGCTCTTAAACTCAATCCCTCGGCTAATGACCACTTCAAACGCCTTCTTAACAACCTTATAAACCTGGGTAGCAACTTTGTGGGAGCTATGCCATGGACCATATGATCCACTGTTCCTTCACAATGTAGGAATCCTGCCTTTAACCCTATAACCTGCATTCAAATTCGATATTCCAAAATGATTCGTATCCCACTTTTCCATATTGAACACCATCTGCCACTTAGCAGCCGAGTACTGCATCCCGTCTATGTCCTGTTGAAAACTACAACAGCCCTTCCCACTATTCGCATATCCACCAACCTCTGTTACATCATCAAACTTACAACCCTATCCTTCCACTTCGTCATCCAAGTCATTTATCAAAATCACAAACAGCAGAGGTCCCAGAATCGATCCCTAGTTCCTAGTTCCACACTGAATACTTCCCATTTACCACCACCCTCTGTCTTCTATGGGCTAGCCAATTCTGTATCCAGACAGATAGGTCTCACTGTATGCCATGCCTCCTTACTTTCTGAATGAAACTACCATGGGGAAGTTTATCAAACACCTTGTTAAAATCCATGCACTCAGCATTCACTGCTCTACCTTCTTCAGGGTGCTTAATCCTCTCCTCAAAGAATCCAGTAAGAGTTCTGAGATATGACCTGCCCCTCACAAAGTCAGGTCACAAAGACTATTTCTAATCAAACTATAATTTTTCAGAATCCTCTCCAATACTTTGCCGAATACTGATGTAAGACTGACTGGTCTGTCATTCTCAGGACAATCCCTGTTCCCTTGCCTGAACAAGGGAGTAACCTTTATCACCTTCTAATCATGCGACACTACTCCAATGGAGAGTGAAGACGCAAAGACCATCGCCAAAGGCAGAGAAATCTCTTCCCTCTCTTCCTGTAGTAACCTAGGGCGTTTCCCTTCTGGCTGAGGGATCTATCTATCCTTATGTTTGTACATCAGTCAGTCTGCATTTCACTTCAAATTGTTTACTCCCTGTCCAACCAACTGATCAACTGTTTTCCATTTCAGGGCTCTGTACAGTGCTGCCTTCCTGAACAAGTATGGTTCCCAATATCCTGTGTATTATGGAATGGAAAACATTAGCAGGGCAGATGACGAAAGCATTGACTCTGCTGCTCCTTAGATGCTGCTTTACTGGCTGTGCTTTTCCAGCGCCACAATTTTCGACTCTGTTCATTTGTACTCGCTTTCTCCATTACTGAGGGCTGTCCCCTCTGCACACTGAACTGGAAACTAATCAGCAGAAACTCGGTGTATCCGGAGCTGACTGTTCAGTTCTGGAAAGTTGCATTTGAGGAACACATTTACTAAAAACGAAATTAATATTCAACAAATATTCATTTAGTCCGAGAGTTGCAGTTTTGGTTCATGAATTGGACAGGTTAACAACGAACAATGAATGACTGAAGAACCCCGAGGTACAGAGCGTTCCAAGTGATATATTCCAGGTTGGATGTGCTTTACTTTAATGCTGGTAATATTATCAGACAGACAGATTATGATAAGGAAACGAGGTGACATGTGGAGGTGTGACATTTTTTGCTGTTTCTGAGCTGTGTTTGAGGGAGGTCAGGGCTGGCAACGCAATACTCTGTGGTACCAGAACTACAGGAGAAAGTGAGGACTGCAGATGCTGGAGATCAGAGTTGAAAATGTGTTGCTGGAAAAGCGCAACAGGTCAGGCAGTATCCAAAGAGGAGGAGAATCGACGTTTTGGGCATGAGCCTGAAGAAGGGCTCATGCCCGAAACGTCAATTCTCCTGTTCCTTGGATGCTGCCTGACCTGCTTTTCCAGCAACACATTTTCAGCAGTACCAGAACTATAATCAGGACAGGAGAAAGGGTTAAAGAGGAGGTGGTGTTGCCTTATTAATGATGGAGTCAGTTCCTGGCGTAAGAAGTGACGATATCTTGAAAGTACCTTCTAATGAGGCTTGGTTGTTAGAGCTCAGGATCAAAACCATGACAGAAACACTGCTAGGGACATATTATAGACCCCCAGATAAAGAAAAGTACGAGAGCAGGTATATAACCAAGTTATTGAGGTGTGTAAAAACAATAATAAGATCATTATATTCAGGCAATTCCAAACATTCATTAGGGCAGTGATAACTTTTTTTAAGAGGGGCAAGTGCTTTGAAATTTATTCCAGAGAGCTTCTTATATCAACATAGAGCATATACAACAAAGGGCAGTGCAGTGCTGGGCCTCACTGTGGGGAACGACGGCAGTCAGCTGTTCCCGGCAGAGGTGGGAGAGCATTATAGGACCAATGACCGTGATATCACACATGTTGACTTTGCTAAGGAAAAGACCCCAAAAATAGGGAGACAGATTTTATGGGGGAAAAAAATGACAAGATCTGGTGAAAGTGCAGTTGCTTCTGGGTGAAACTGTAGCAGAACAAGGTGGGGCAGGGGGTTGGGGGATCATTTGATTAAAATGGAATTGATGACAGTGTCGGCCCAGCATGTTACACCGCAGATAAAATTTAGGAAACAAGCCCGAAGAACCTCAGATGTCGACACAAATTCCGAACAGGATGAAAAAGGAAAGAGAAGCTTAAAGCAGGTACCAAGTGAGCAGGTCAATGAAAGTCCTAAAAGAATATAGAAAGTGGAGGGCTAAACTTAAAAAGTCAGTGGAAGAGCAGAAGGAGGGGTGATGAAACATTAGCTGGTATGATTAGCAAGAATCATTTTTTTAAATTTATTAAGGGGAAGAGGATAACACGGGAAAAAATGGGAGTATCAAGGATTAAGGGGACAGC
Organism: Hemiscyllium ocellatum; assembly: GCF_020745735.1. NCBI lineage: Eukaryota > Metazoa > Chordata > Chondrichthyes > Orectolobiformes > Hemiscylliidae > Hemiscyllium > Hemiscyllium ocellatum. The sequence goes on along the minus strand of NW_026868433.1, from coordinate 710,863 downwards.
CTGTTCACAGAGCCTGAGAATGTGTTAAACACATCCAACGAATCGGTCTTCAGTTTGGAGGAGCTGAGGAAGAATTGGAAGTTTATGCAAGATAGAGTGGACAAATCACCAGATTAAAGACCACCAACTCTCACATCAGTGTAAGGGAAACAATTGTAGAAAATTCGGAGGGCTGTTAAGGCTGGGTCATTAAATATCTTCAAGACCGAGACAGACAGATTTTTATACAAGTGTTACGGGGAAATTGCAGGATAGTGGAATGGAGGATTATCAAAATAAATATAAACTAATCGAAGGAAAAGCAGAGTCAGTGAGTGGATAGACATATTGTTGCCCCTTTGTCTAATTGTGTTCTTTTCCAATAGCCCTGTATTCACAAGAACATGAACTTGTCTCGCTATGGTGTTAGACACAGTTTGGAATGCTATCAAGGGATTCCAGGAATTCATAAATGCAATACAAACAGACCGGAAGTACCAGAGGACTGCAACAATACGGATTACCTATCGGGGTGAGGATTTGCATCGACACAGTCACCACTACCAGAAGGAAGAACTCAGCAGGACACTCTACAAGGCCAAGCAGTGACCTGCACTGGGGAACAGGTAGTCAGGGGCCAGTTGTCAAGGAGTGCTGAAAACCCAAACACAACATCACCATAGTGCCTTATTCCTTCCCTGACCAAAACTAAAAGTGGAGAGATAGAGCGACCTGCCGTTGTAGCAGAGGAAGCAATAAGGCCTTGACACGAGAGGCTTCGGACAGCTGGAGATCAGCACAAATTACTGGTAAACTCAAATGAAGTCCTTTTCACTTTATTGTTACATCAGTCGAGATGGCATTTAGGGCAGCCGCACACTCCTCTTCAGGGATGTGGTAGCTCATGGAGATTTCCACCGGCCCTGATGGCTGCACGTGTGGGCACTGCACCCAGACTCAGCTCCTGGGGACCGTGATAGGGAGCTACGCTGGGTGGCACGATGGCTCAGTGGTTAGCACTGCTGCCTCAGAGTACCATGGACCAGAGTTCAAATCCTGCCTTGGGCAACTGTCTGTGTGGAGTTTTCACGTTCTCCCCCTGTCTGGATGGGTTTCCTCCCACAGTCCAAGGATGTACATGTTAGGTGAATTGGACATGCTAAATTGCCCTGGGTGTTGGGTGTAGAGGAGTGGGTCTGGATGGGCTGCTCTTCGGTTGGTCGGTGTGGACTTGTTGGGCCGAAGGGCCTGTTTACACACTGTAGGTAATCTAATTTAGGATGCACTCAGGGTCATCTGAGAACTTCATAGATAAGTCCTTTAGTGTGGTGACCACACCCAAGACACATTCCTAGTTATGTTTCTTTAATGACTGTAATATTCCAGTCCAACGTTCATCGCCCTGAGTTCATTAGCCTTACCTGTCAGCCCTGTTGAATTTAAATAAACACGATTTAGTCTAACAGGCGTTCCTTGCTTCCTGTCATGTTCCAGGCGAGAGTAGTTGGGTGACCACTAGGAATGGCAAAGGGAGTAGGCAGGTAGTGCAGGAATCCCCTGTGGCCATTCCTCTCGATAACAAGTAGACCATTTTGGATTGTTGGGGGCTATGACCGTTCAGAGGAAAGCAGCAGTAGCCAGGTTGGTGGTACTATCACTGGTTCTGGGGCACAGCGGGAAAGGGTAAACGTAAACAGGACGTAAAAGATAGTAGGGTCGATTATAAGAGGGACAGATCGGAGATTCTGTGGCCTCAAACGGGAATCCATGATGGAGGGCTACCTCCCAGCTGCTAGGGTCCAGGATATCTCCAAGTGGCTGCAGAGCATTCTCAAGGGGGAGGGGGAGGAGCCAGAAATCATTATGCACGTTGGCACAAATGATACCAGTAGAAATAGGGACGAGGTCCCGCAGCGTGATTACAGAGAGCTAGGAGAAACATTTTTTTAAAAAAATACCTTGACAGTGGAAATCTCCGGAGAGGAAGATTACCGTCCGAGACGTGCACTGGAGGGGACACCAAGACCTTGGTGGCCAGTTTTGCTAGTGTTACAAGGGTGGGTTTAAACTAGATTGGCAGGGGGTGTTGCCCTCAAGAGGAGGGAGGCAGGTGCGAGGCTGGAAGGTGATACAGTGATCAGAAATAATAAGGTTAGGCTGGAAAATGACAGAGAAAAAATACTGCCTTTTGGATTAAATTGCATCTATTTTAATGCAGGAAGGCCTACAGGTCAGGCTGATGAACTCAGGGCTTGAATAAGTAGGTGGGACTGATAAATTATAGCCATTACAGAAACATGGCTAAGTAATGGATAGGACTGACAGCTTAATGTGCTAGGGTACAGGTGCTTTAGGCGAGACAGAGATGGTGGAAGGAGGGGAGTGGAGTGGAATTTATGATTTAGGGGAGTACCACAGCAGAAATCAGAGATAAAATAACTGATGGATCACCCAGAGAGGCTTTGTGGGTGGAGTTAAGGAATAGGAAGGGATTGGTGAGGTGATTAGGGATGCAATATAGGCCCCCAAATAGTCAACAGGAATGAGAATAACAAATATGCAGGGAGAGAGGGGAGACCTGCAGGAGCAATAAGGTTATCATAATAGGGGATTTTCATTTTTCTAATACAGACTGGAACGGCCAGAGTGTTAAGGAATTTGATGAGATAGACTCATTTAATGCGGCAGGAAAGCTTCCTCAAGCAGCATTTCGAGTGTCCTACTCAGGAAGGGGCAAAACTCGACATTTTCTTAGGAAATAGGGCGGAGTTAATAGTGGGGGAGAACTTTGGGACCAGTAACCATAGTTCTATTAATTTTCAAATAGTTATGGAGAGGGATGTAAGTGGTGCACAGGTTCATGTTCGAACTTGGGGCGTGGCTCAGATACAGACAGCTCGGATCAAGAGAACCCCTGGAGGTATATAAGAGATACTGGAGTTTACTGAAGAAGGAAATCAGTGGGGCGAAAAGGGAATAATAAAGAGCCTTGGCTGAGAAGATTAGGATGAATCCAACAAGGTACTTTAAATATATTAAAAGAAAAAGCAATAGCTGGAGAGAAAATAGGACCCCTCGAAGACCAATGTGGACAAGTATGTGTGGAAATATAAAAGATGAGTGATGTCCTCAATGAATATTTCTACTCTATGTTTACAGTGGAGAAAGACATGTTGACCTGAGAACTTGAGGAAGTTAGTGGTGATATCTAAGGGACGATCCATATCATAGTAGAGGAGATTTTGGAAGTACTAGAATGTTTGAAAGTGGATAAATCTCATGGTCCTTACCCGATATATTCAAGAACACCTCAAGGGGCTCCAGAAGAATTTGCGGGGACCCTGGCTTCTAATGTTGATCATCATTAACCACAGGGCACGTCCCGGAAGACTGGAGGGTAGCAAATAGTGTGCCCCTTTTCAAGAAGAACTGAACAACAAAAAGTTTTGGAACTACAGACCAGTAGGTTTAACATCCGTGGTAGGTAAGTTACTTGAGAAGGTTCTGAGGGATAAGATGTACATGCATTTAGAAAGACAGGCTTTGACTAAGAATAGTAAGTGTGGCTTTGTGCGAGGAAGTTAGTGCTTGACAATTTTTTTTAAAGTAATTAGATGATGTGACTAGGAAGATTGACATGCGTGGGGCAGTAGACGTCGAAACATGTGGTGTTGGAAAAACGCTGCATTCGAGGGGCAGGAGAATCTATGTTTCAGACATAAGCCCTTCATCAGGAACGTCCAAAACATCGATTCTCCTGTTCCTCTGATGCTGCCTGACCTGCCGTGTTTTTTTTTAGTGCAACACTTTTCGACACTGATCTCCAACATCTGCTGTGCTCACTTTCTCCAAGGGCGGTAGATTTAGTCAATATGGATTTCATTTACACCAGAACAGAATGAGGTTTTTCAGCCCCTGGAGCCTGATATACAATTACAGGAGGAGGCCAATAAACCCCTCGGGCCTATAAAACTGTAACCAGATCATGCAGCACCAGTATCCAGTTACACAGCAACAGGATCAGTCTATTCATCTACTTGAAGTCAGTCACAGAGGAAATGGAAGAGGCCGCAAAGTGACTGAACTATGGGGTATACTGGAATAAAACCAGGCTACATAGCCCCTCAGACCTGCCCTTCCATTCAGCAAGTCAGGGCTGATCTGCACTTGGCCACAATTTCTCCTTTATGCCCAATTCTTTGTAGCCATCGACTCTCTGTCGGGTCAAACTCCACTGACACAAACTCGCACCCCCCAACATTTCAGTGATTTGGCCTCCCCTAACTGTCTGGTCCCAATCGTCATTTCCCTCTGAGAGAAGCAAACCTCCCCAAACATATGCCTTGGCCTATTGAAATGGATAGAAGGTATGAACACAGCGTAAAGTGACTGGCCCTGATATCATGGCAGTATTTGATTGAGCAAGATGTCAAGGAGACTGAACAAAATTGAACTTGATGGGAATCAGTTGTAAACTCCCCACTGGTTGAATCATTTAGAGCACAATGGGGCTGGTGGACATCAATCCTCCCAGTCCCTGGATATCCCTGTGGGCAATCTTCAGGGTAGCTTCTTCAGCAAAAAACATCTTCAGCTGCTTCATCAATGTATTTCCCTCTGTCATACGATCAGAGGTGGGGATGTTCTGTGAAGATTGTACAATGTCAGAACAATGAGTCACCTCCTAAAGTACTAAAGTATCAAATCTAAAAAACATTTAATGTAAAGGTAACATGAATCAAAAGCACTGCTGGACACTAAACATTCCCACGATTAAAATAAAGAGGAACCCCTTCAGCAATTCTAGCTGGTTTCACAGTAATATAAGAAAGCCATTCAGCCCATCTGATCTGTTGGATAACAACAGATGCAATGCGTTCACTCACTCCTATTTGTTACACAAGAAGACAATTTAAAATAAAAGCAGGAGTTGGAATTCAAATTACACAGGCAGGAAGCTGGAAGAACAGAATAAGCAAGGCAGCATCAAGACTTTGAGAAGTGAACGCCTTGGATATAACCCTTCATCAGGACTGTGGATGGGAGTAAGGGGTTATATAGATAAAGTGCGGGTGAGGAAGGAGGAGGCAGAGGGGCGAGGTGTGGATAAGTGAACACAGATAAAGGGTATCAGCGAGATGTTTATGGGAGGGTTGAATCCAGTTGGACAAAAGGTTGCTCAGAGGAATGGAAGGGAGAGGAGGGCAAGGGAAGGGAGTCGGGAGATTGGAAGGGAGGTTATTTGAAATTGGAGAATTCAATGTTGAGTCTCCGGGGGAGGCTGCACAGGTGACAGATGAGATCTTGTTCCTTCAAATTATGTTTTGGTTCCTTGTGGCAATGGAGGAGGCCAAGGATGGCCATGTTGGAAACGGATTGGGAAAGAGAATTGAAATACGAATTGACTGGGAAGTCTTCCATTCCACCTAACGACCCGACCTTTCAGCTCCCAACCGAATTCATCCCTCCCATTACCCAACCATGTTGCACCCACCACTTGTGTCCACATAGCCGTAACTCACCACCCCCCTGATCTCCCCACCCCAACCACTCCCTTCCCTCTTTATCTGAAGCTCCCCCTACCCCTCAACCCAGTTCTGAAGAACGGTTACATCTGAAATGTTTTCGTTCTAGCTCTTGATGCTGCCTTGCTTGTTGTGTTCTTCCAGCCTTCTGTTTGTCTCCTATAACTCAGGAAGATAGAGTCTAGTCAGCACAACACGCTGGTAGGCAGGAACCATGGGTTTCCGACTGAAGTCCTTGAACCTCTGCCCTCGGGCCAGGATGAAGACATTCAGTTCCTCGAGACACTGGCACATAAACAGAAGAGGCCATTCAGCCCGTCTAATCTGTTACACTTAAATAGGAGGATGTCACTGTTGCTGCAACACGACAAACCAATGAGGCATAGATTGCAGAGACAGGCTGCTCCATGTTGTTCCTCCTGGCTCCATTGCTAATGGTACACACGTGTTATATTAACGTACTTTACTGATCATGAGGAGGGAAAGTGATTGGCTTGTGCCAAGTCCCAAGGAGGCATCTTTCATCTCCGAGATGTTATGAACTAGGCTAGAATATTCAAAACACTTTTAAGCAGGCAGCCCAGCGCATACTTTTGCAATTTGTTTCGGTAAGTGTACAATGAAAATTACCCAGAGTAATTTAGCTAGGTTGACTACGAGGTTTTAAAACAGACCAAAACTTACACAATGAAGCATAAAGAACAGAATAAAGAATCACGACAGAATTCAACCTATTCAGCTAGACATAATTATGTTATTCCGAATATATACAACTGTCCCAATAAGCTCCCACTAAACACCAGTATAAATGCAACACAAACTTCCAGGTTGAAGTTGAAGGTCAGAAGAGAGAGAGAGAGGTTCCACACGGCTCACAGTTGAACTTCCCAGTTGAAGACTCAACTGAAAACTGCTCAGTTCAGCTGGTTCAGCGAAAAGAGCTCACCACTCTCCGTTCATTATACTGGTCACTTATAAAGCATGACCACTTTTGTTTTGTATCCCATGGGGCCATTGGTCCATGTCCAGTAGCGAGACCCAGGAACGTGACTTGGGCTTTCTCAAATTCCCTTTTAGCTAGGTTTACCACCAAGCTTGCCCTCTGAAGTCAATCAAACAAGTCTGATAAATGCTGTAAATATTCCTTTCATGACTGACTAAAAACCACATAATTGGGTAATCTGGCAATGACCTATTATCAGCCTCTGAAATGTGGCTGGATCGTTTCTCATACCAAATGCCACGATTTTGAACTGATATAGTCCATTTGGCGTTATAAAAGCCAAAATTGCATTTGCTCTCTCTGACAGAGGTCCCTGCCAGTAGCCTCTGAGCAAGTCCAACTTAGAAATGTAAGTAGCTTCTCCCACTTTTTCGACACAGTTCTCCAAACCTGGAATTGGATATACATCAGTCTTTGTAACGGCGTTGACATTGTGATAGTCCACACATGACCGTTGGGGGCCATCTGGCTTTGGTACCATGACTATACGTGAGGTCCAGTCACTGTAACTCCCATCAATTATGCCATCTTGAGCATGCGCTCTACTCCTTGTGTACCTGTGCCAATTTTGGAGGTTCATGCCTAAAAGGATGTTGCTTAATCAGAACAGCATCTCCTGTATCCAAATCACGCACAATTATGTTCGTACTTCTTAGTTTATTTCCGCATATCTCTCCACAAGATAGTAATAACTCTTTCAGGTCGCTTTGCTTTTCTTGTGGAAGGTAACTCAATAAGTTAGCACAACTTTGACAACTTTCTCATTGTTCAATTTGATTTGTGGAATGTCCAAATCAGAATCCTCTGAACTTGGTTCTTCCTGCTGTGCTGTCATCGTTAATAACTTCTCCTCTTGCTTTCCTTCCCTATCAAAATACCTTTTGAGGATATTCACATGACACACTCTGTGAGATTTCTTCCTGTCTGTAGCCCGTATCGAAGATTTCACGTCAGTCAATTTCTTCCCAATTTGATAAGGTACATTAAAACTTGCTTTTCAAGTCTCAACTGTTACTGGAAGTAATACCAATACTTTACTCCCAATTGCAAAATTGCCAATTTATGATTTCTGATCCATTTCCTGTTTCATTGTATGCTGCAATACTTTTAAGTGTTGTCTACCCAATTCTCCAAGTCTATTTAATTGTTCACTAAAATTTGACACATCATCCAAATGGGTGGTGTCTGAATTCTGACTTATTAATTTCTTCGTTAATTGTCCTTTTACTTTATGCCCACAAATTAATTTAAATAGACTGAATTTGGTCAATTCATTCTGTCCATCTGTGATCACAAATAGTTCAAAAAGAATTTCCTTATCACAATCATCTGGATAATCCCGACCATAAAACCTCAACATGGTCTTCAGTGTCTGATGCTATCTCTCTCATACTCCCTGTGATTCCGAATAGTACGCAGTAGATTTGAATTGCTTTATTACCAAGTTATCCATCATATCCTTGAATAATTCGGACGTGAGGTTTGATCTGTCTGGAGCTCTATTGGTAGTCCGTACCTCGTAAAAAAAAACGCATTTTTTCTACAACTCTTTTAGCTGTGATGCTGCATAATAGGTCTGGCCCTGGAAATCTAGTTGACACATACATTATTATCAATAAATAGTTATTCTCACTTTTTGTTCGAGATAGGGGACCTACACAATCTATCAAGACACTTGTAAAAGGTTCCTCAAATGCTGGAATAGGTATTAAAGTTGCAGGTTTTATTACTGCCTGCGTGACATGTTTGAGACGTCTGGCAAAATTCAACGACATCTTTGTGTAGTCCAGGCCAGTGAAAATATCTTTGAATTCCAGCCTGTAATATCCTCACCCCGAAATGATCTCCAAATGGTAGCTCTTGTGCCACGCACAGTACCTCCTTTCTATACCCAACAGGAAAAATAATTTGAAGAATTTCTGTCCATGCCTGATCTGCTTCAATGTGCGCTGATCTCCATATCCGCATTAAGACATCATTTGTTAAGTAATAACATACAGGAATACATTCATTCTCTATCTTGCTAAATGGTTTTAGATATGACTTTTGTAACTCCTTATCATTCTGCTGTAATTTAATCACCTTAGCGGAGCTAAAAATACTTTCATGTTTCCATACTTGCTCCTTCCCTGTTGCATTTATCTGGTCAAAAAGAAACTTTCGGATAACTCTACGTCACTCTCCTTATCTGTGCCTTTATCCTGCTTCAACCTGTGCATTTGTGATCTTCTGATCACGCAATCAGGGATAATTCCTGGATAAACATTCTCCAGGTCTTCAGTTGACTGCATCTCCACTGGTTTTTCAACTAGAGTAGGCAGCACGCCTACCGGTGAATCTGCTACTTTATTTGCAAGGACAAATTTTATTCCTGGAGTTGAGAGTTAGGGGTCCAGTACACCTACCACACATTCTACACTCTTCTCTGGACTCCATCACCTCACTTTACATAACTGAGCACTTTTTGCATGTTCCCAGCACATTGTCTGGCAATAGTCTCTCAAGAGTGCATAAAGCCTCACCCCTCAGCATTACAGACTGAAAATATCCTGTGTCAATTAATATTGGATCCTCCTTACCAATTATTCCTGGCCTATGTGAATAAACTTTACCCTTACATATAGATTTTTTTAACGCTGATTTAGCACGTCCACTGATCATCTTGTACACTCTGAGGCAGTTGCCTAACTCCCCCTACTCTTTTTGTTACTAGTTCAACGAAACGTCCAGGTTTGTCTGGTTATTCTTCATCTGGTGTTCTCCCAGCCCACCAACACTGTGATTTTGTGTGGCCCACTTTATTACAATGAAAACACCATATTATTTTATCTTCTTTGACACTCTCAAGGTTTTTTTTTATTACCATGGTAAATTATCCTTCCGTTCTACACTGTGATCTGCCTTTCCCTTCGCACGAGGATATCTCTTTGCTCCAATTTCTGTCCCTCAGAGACCAGAACTGGTTCTGGAAAGCAAACCAAGTTTATGGACCAGTTCATAATCATCAGCCATTTCAGCAGCTAGCCTTGCTGCTTACACTCTCTGCTCTTCCACCTGAGTGTGCACTATTTCAGGTAGTGAATTTTTGAAATCCTCCAAATACTAACCTCTCTAGGGGCATTATAGCTTGGCTGGCCTGAATTTTAAAGCTCTTATCCAACGATCGAAATTAGTCTCTTTGATCCTTACAAACTCAGTGTAGGTTTGACCAGGATTCTCATTAGATTCCTGAAAGGTTACCTGTGCAGAGATTTTTTTTAACCTTCTCATACTCCCTAGATACCTCCTCTGATAAGGATGTGAATACTTCACCAGTCCTACCTACAAGTTTCGTTTGGATCAACAAAACCCACATTGCCTCTGGCCACTGCATTTGTTTAGCTAACGTTTCAAATGAGATGAAAAGGGCATCATATTTTTCTCATCAAATTGAGGCAATGTCTGAACATACACAAACAAATTCTCACTAGGCTTCTGACTACCAGGGCCTTGCTAATCCTCACTCTCTTCCTTACTAAGCCGACTCTCAACCGTTATCTCCAGCCTTTTACACTGACTTCCCTTTTTAAGTGTCAGTTTTTGCTATTCAAATGCTCTCCCTTTCTCTCTCCCCTGCTGCTTTCTCTTTTGTCATTCTTTCTTTTTACTCTCTGTTCTGTTGCTCTCTCTTTTCCCCCTCTTCTGCATTTTATCGAAAGTCAAGTGTTTCCTTTTGGCTGCCCTTTCCTTACGTCTCGCCGCTAACTCAAGATGCTTCATTTGCAACTGAATTCTTGCCATCTCTATAGATTCTGATGATTTCTCCAGAATGTTTAATTGACGAGCTACTGCTGTAATTACCTCTCCTTTCCTCACAGAAGTGGTCAGTTCCAATTCCAGCTTCTCTGCTAATTCTTGGAAATTAGTAATCTTTCGTAAAATATCCAAAGTCACTGCGTGCACAACCAGGAAACTTTTGGCGAATGAAATCGCCATTACAATTCGAAGCTTTGTCATTCTATTCAAACGAATACCTGAACTAAACACACTAGCACCACCCATTCGCTGCTAAAAATCCAGCAATTATCCCCCAGTCTGTTATGGATGAGGCTAGCCTACTCAAAACATTTTTAAGCAAGCAGCCCAGAGCAGAACTTTGCAGTTTGTTTTGGTAATTATACAAAGAAAATTATCCGGAGTAATTTAGCTAGGGTGACTACTAGATTTTAAATCAGACAAAAACGTTATTCACAAAATTACACAATGAAATACAAAGAACAGAATAAAGAACCCGTACAGAATTCAACCAATCCAGCTAGACTTAATTGTGCTATTCCAAATACACACAATAGTCCCAATAATCAAACACCCTTGTAAAAACGTTACAATGGAGCGCATGCTTCCAGATTGAAGCTGAAGGGCAGAAAAGAGAGAGAGTTTCCACACAGCTCCCAGTTGAACTTCCCAGTTCAAGACTCAAATGAAAACTGCTCAGCTCAGCTCAACTCAGCTATCTCAGCCAAAAGGGCTGACCACTCCCCGTTCATTATACAGGTCACTTCGAAAGCACGACCACTTTGGCCTGTAGTTCATCTGATTACATATAAATAGAAGGCCTCTGAAAATCCCTTTCTTGTCTGTACCAAACCAGACTGATCGTAGCCTGGCCCCGTTTTATTGACCCTCTGAAAAACATCAAGGAGAGTGGCTACTTGAGCCAATGAACAATTTTTAGCAAAAAAGAAGGATTGATTTGTGACAGAGAAGACAGGCTAGTGTTCTGTATGGAGGTCAGAAGCTGGTGGGAATGGTTCATACTATCAGAGTGTGGCTAATGACAGATTTGTCAACAACATGATGTTCAATGCAGGGTCACAGACCAACTGTACATCCAGACGGTGAGAGTTCATTCAGAACCTGGAGCTCTCTCTCTCAACCAACATGGGGGCTCCATAGAGCTCTGTAAACTATCATAGAGTCATAGAATCCTATAGCACGGAGACAGGCCATTAGCACAAAATGGTTCATGCTGATCAAAATGTCCATCCATGCTAATCCTATTTCCCTGCGCTAAGTCCATATCATTCTAAACCTTTCCTATCTATAAATTTGCCCAAATGTGAAGACACGTATCATGGAAAACATGTTATATCTATTGCTATCCTTGTTTTCTTTTGGAAATAATGAGTGTTGATTGATAACACTCCAGTGTTAATGCAATCGCATGTTATTCTTTTTGTAGTGTTAAAAAATAAACACTCATTTCCTTCACACTCTCCTCATGGTACCATCACTGCAGGAAATTGTCTTGTGAAACTCCATTACACCGTCTCTCTGTAGCTAGGAGATCATTGATTATAAATAAAAGAAAATACTGTCTCAAGTACACTCCACAACTGCAGGACGGTGTCCTCACTCGTATACTTTAATCATTTTGTAATGAACGATACTACTCATTATTGTGCTGATTACTTGCTGAGTCATAGAGTTATAGAGATGCAGAACATGGAAACAGATCCTTCGGACCGACCCGTCCATGCCGACCAGATAACCCAACCCAATCTAGTCCCACCTGCCAGTACCCGACTGCTCTGTAGGGATTCTGTTAGTGCCCCATGGTCAAGGACATCCAGCTCCTTTTCACCAAGAGCATTTCCCATCATCTCGCCTTCTCATAAATACACAATGAGAAGGATGGCATTTTTTGCCAATCATTTATTTGCCTTATGAAGCAAAGTCACACCAACAACAACATCACTGTTGCCATTGGAGTTGATTGGAGATACTGAGGAGGCGATGATCCCACTGTGTTATCTCTGAGTATGAAACTAGGGATCATATAATGACCCAGACACCGGAACTAAATCCCACAACGGCAAATGTTGGAAATTGAATTCAATGAAATATCAGGAATTAAGAATCAAATGAAACAATGAAACCATTGTCGATTGTCCTACCGAGCACCCTCATGCCCTTCAGGAAAGGAAATCTACCTTCTTCAGCTGGTCGGGCTTACATGTAACTCCAGACCCACAGCAATGTGGTTAACTCTCAGTTGCTGTTTGAAATGGCCAAGCCAGACACTCAGTTATATCACTCACTTCAAAGCCTCAAAGAGATGAAACCGCATGGACCTCAGCACTGACTACTTACAGCCCACTGACTGCAGTGGGTCAGGAAGGCAGCACACCAACACCTTCTCAAGTACAATGAGGGAAGGGAATTAAATACAGGTCCAGCATCCCATTAATACATAAAAGATGATGATCACACTCAGGGAAGAGAGAACACAGACATAAATAACGTTAAACAGGGACATATACCTTACATGGTCATGATTATCAGTAATATGGGAACAGGAGAAACATAAGTAAGATTTAATTTCATGTTTTATTTACATCCCAGCTGAACATCAGCAATCTGTTTGTTTGCTTCGTTCTCTCTATCTCTCTCTTTTTCCATCTATTCAACTCAGTCATTCTCCCTTTCATAATAGATGTCGGTGTCACCAACATCAAACACATTATTTCCCAACTGTGTTCAGTTCTGATGTATGGTCATTAGAATCGAATTGCCAATTCTATTTTTCTTTCGAACCGAGGGGGCTGCCAAATCTGCTCAGTTTGTCTGGCACTTTCTCGTTATTTATTGTTTCTGATCTGTTGTACGATTCTTTGCTTTATCTAACGTTTAATTTTGTTATTACTTGGAATGTCTGCATCACTGACAGGGGCAGCATTTTTTGACCTAACCAAATGTCATTTACTGCGAGGTCAATCTTTCATGCAGTACAGAACCAAGCACATTGCTGTGGGTCTCACATCAATCTTAAGCCAGACCAGATAGTAACGCAAGATCTATTCACCAAAGGACATCAGTGAAATCGATAAATGTATAGACAAAATGCTGGAGATGTTATGATTGTTATTCGTAAAACTTGCTTTTATTTCCAATTCCTGTCTTGTGTATTTACTTTCTGACATTGTCTGTGGTAGGATGTGGAATAGTACATTTCTGTGTAATAACCTGTGCATCTGAATTACATTTCTTCCGACATTACTGCTCTGAGAGAGTGTTCCTGTCATTAAGTTATTTTAGAGACAGGAACATAGTTGTGATCGAAATATTTGCATCTGAAAGAGTGCTTAAAGGAGAGGTGTAACCATAATGTCTGAATTTTACCAAAGTATAGATCATGATTTATTAAGCGTCAGCATTGAAGTCAAGATGGTGACTGGGCATATAATCGAGCTGGCAGTGGATAGGTTTTGTGATGGACAGAATACTGAGACATAAATGAATTTTATTTATTTAAATTCGGGATTGTGAACATTCTCGTTCTCAGATGTTTGTGAGGGTCGGTGTGTGGGCGGTTCTGAAATTTGTGGGTAATTAATCGAATTTGCATTTGAAACTGAAGACAATAGATTCTGTCTTTGTCAAATATAGATAACAGAAAGAGTAACGAAGTTCACCATGGTTGAAGAGATTAATAAATGGATAGAGATGAAGAAACTTACCAGGAACACCAACAATAGCGAGGATAGGATAGTAACCCGCCTGGATAATCATCAGTGCACCATATATCCGATATGGTAATGGAAGCCAAGACGCGGAAAAATAGACAAGACCCAAGGATAAACTCCTTTCCATTGTTGCAGCATTCCAGTCTAATGTTCTCAGATTCTGATCCATTAATGGATCATTCCAGACTATTCTCAGATGTTGAAATCTCCTTTTTCTGTCTCTGCAGGTGCTGATCCCTTTGAGCGCTGGAGTTAATGCATCTGCTGCTACAATGGCATAAACCATTGCAAGAGGCCACTTACTAATAGAAGCCGGAAAACATCCAGTGACATAACTAGGATCCATGGAGACTGGCATCAATCACAGTCACTGAACAAACAGCTCTATTTAACCCCTTTCAGTATGGTTCCTTCAGTTCACAAAAACTACTTGACTGGATTGAATGTTGGCACTGCAGGCTATTGACCACATTTCCCGTCACCCATGGCTCTCGTGAAGTCAGGAGTGAGAGAGAATGATGCATGTTTCCTTATTGCAGGCTAGATCATTCTGCTGCGTTGTCCATTTGCAATACTGTAACTTGCTGAACCTCGCACCACCACCACCCTCAAAATCCACAATCGGCATGCTGTTACCGTGCAGATCTCTCCTCGACTGGAACACGCACCAGACAATATGTTTACAGTGGATATGTGTGCACTCCAATACGTAGGAAATGTGAATTTGCCTGGGCATTCCTTTAATTAAACTAATAAGGCAATTTTGTATCTTCAACTCTCAATGTGCTTCAGCATTTTTTAAAATATAAACTCATAACCACCTTAACACACTTTATTAAGCACAAGTTTCTGAATTTCTCCTCATGGTAGCATCAGGCCAGGATTTAGTCTTGTGATACCCCTTTGGACTGAATCGCTGATAAGATCATTATTTATAAAGCTGTACACAATACACCTCACAGTATCTCAACAAAACACTATCATTGGGAAAGGTACATTTACTCCAATACTTTAATCATTTTGCATGAAGAGCCACATATCATTTATTTCCTGCTACGTAAACATTCTGTTTATGATTTATGACCAAGCACATCCAGGTCTGTTTCAACAACCGCACTTCCCAACCTCTCACTATTTAATGAACATAAATGTGAATTGTGATATTTGTTGTTCATATCTGAAATATTTTATTTCTTGTGAAGAGCTTTTGCCCAAACACTGATCCTTCTGATAACCCAAAGCCTTCACTCCAGATAATTATACTACTCTCTTCATTCTCTCGATTATCCAACTTTTACTACATTCGGTGTATTCCACACCTACCTACCCATGGACTCTAACATGCCCCACTCACCCCTATTCAGATTCAAATACTTCATCCCCACTGGTTCACAAATGTCGATATCACAACGGACAACCTCCACAAAATCCAGCAGGTTCATCAAAGATCAAGATCATTTCTCCTTCTAGATTGACTCTACCAAAGCATGTCATTATTTTCCAAGTATCTTGTTGTCACATTCCTCACAAAATGTTCCAATGTTTTTCTCACAGCTTACATCAAGCTAGCACTGCTTAGTTTGCTGCTTGGTCTCTCTGCCCTGTTTTAAATGTTTTGGTTTACAATGATTTGGAGATACCGGTGTTGGACTGGGGTGTATAAAGTTAAATATCATACAACACCAAGTTATAGTCCAACAGGTTTAATTGGAAGCACACTAGCTTTCGGAGTGACGCTCCTTCATCAGGTGATAGTGGAGGGCTCGATTGTAAAACAGAACTTATAGCAAAAATTTACAGTGTGATGTAACTGAAATTATACATTGGAAAATTGATTCTCTGTTAAGCCTTTTATCTATTATAATACAGTGATAGTTTCACTTTTTTCATGCGTAAATCATTAAACCTTTTTTTAAAGTAGCATTCTCAGGTTAGCTGTTAACAACGGTGATAGCGAGACAATATGTTGAAGGTGTTGTAGGGTTACATTTGACATTGCTCAAAAACTGCATGCATTCATGTAGAACTCTGAGCTTAAAAACTGCACGAATTTATATAAAACTCCGCTATCACACGTTTTAGATGAGAATGCAAAGGCATAGACAGAGAACACAGGGGGCCAACATGTGTTGCTTCAACATATTGTCGAGTTATCACCATCGTTAGCAGCTAATCCGGGAGTACAACTTTTAAAAAAAGGTGTTGTAATGTACACATGAATGAATTGAAACTATCACTGTATACTAACAGATGAAAGGTTAAACAGAAAATCAGTTTTTCAATGTATAATTTCAGTAACATCATACTGTAAATTTTTGCTGTTCATTCTGTGTTACGATCGAGCCCTCCACTGTCACCTGATGAAGGAGCGACGCTCCGAAAGCTAGTGTGCTTCCAATTAAATCTGTTGGACTATAACCTGGTGTTGTGTGATCTTTAACTAGGTTTACAATAGTTGCTTTCCAGTGTGGAGGACCCTTTCCAGAATCTAACCAACTTCGAAGAATGATCAGGAACTCTTTCACTAGCTCTACTTCCACCTCCTCAATACTCAGGGATGTAGCTCATCAGATACAGCATAATGCCAACCTAAAATTCAATGAGATTTTGAAAGACATACCTCTTATTCATTCTAAATTCTTGCTGTTCCTCATTTTCACCAGTCACTCTGTACCCTTGTATTTCTGGAAGTTTCTTACTGTATCTTCCTAGGGAGATGGACACAAGAGATGGATTCTGTCAGCCAGTGAATATATCGGAGGACTACACACCGGTGGTGATGGATATGTTATTCATTCCTGCCTGGAATGTTCCAGAATTAATTCAGTTGAATTCGTGGTGAGCATCAGCACAGTCCTGTCACTGGTGTGAGGCTACACAGTATTCTGAAGGAGCAGACTGGTTTCATACCTGACACATATTCCAGCTTAGACAAATGTCCCGGGACATCCCAGGAAAGATAGTGCACTGTCCTGCACCAGCCTATTGATAGAGCTTCCCTTCTGTGGAGCCCCATCTCCATTTGTTTACCACGGACCCAGACACTTTGTAAATGCAGCGTATAGAGTGGGGTCACCAGACCCAGCAGCTGACAATGCAAACCCGAGATAAGCATCCACAGAAACTCCACTGATTTTTCATTGACAGGAACAAGTCAGTTCCCCACACGGAATGTGCATGCACTCAGTATTGAAAACTATTTCTACTCCTGAGTTTCTCTTCCTTGCTGAGAAAGCCGTTGCATCTCTGCACACTTCCACACTAACAGTTTCTCTCTCCAAAGAAGCAGTTGACAATGTAACGTTACCTTTCTCTATATGTCAGCAACTACAAGGGCAGCACCAGTATTGCTAATGGATTTGATCATCACACTCAGAGAAGAGAGATAGAGGAAAAGAAACTCACTTTAAACATGGACAAATCTAAATGGACGCGATATTCAGGAATATGGGAAAACGGGGAAACGTGAGAATAACTTGCCATGTTGTTTTACTTTCAGTTCATCATCAGCAATCCCTTTGCTCACTTTTTATTTCTTTTCCTCTCTTTTTCTGGCCATTTCTCCATCCAATCAGTTTAAACCTGGCCTCCACCTCTTTCTCCAACCCAACCATCCATGATATCGGATAAATAATACTATTGCCCAATTTGCTTTCAGTTGTGGGCTCAAACCGTTATCTGCATTTCTCCTGATAGAGGCTGCCAGACCTGATAGATTCTCCAATACTTTCAGACGCTGGAGAATTTTATCTTCGATCTCTAACACTCACCGTTCCTTGCTTTGTTTCACCTTTAATGCTGTTGTTTCTCGGGATGCCAGCATCACGGGCAAGGGCAGCATTTGTTGTCCATCACTAATTGTCCTTGACTACACGGCCATTTGTCAAGACAAAATGGAACCCACAATGTTGTTGTGGGTCTGAAGTCATACTGAGTTCAGACTGGGTAATAATGTTAAGTTTATTTAGCAAAGACTATCAGTGAAATAATGAAAATAAATCTTAACGGTTTCTGGTTTCCATGAGTGAAATTAGGTTTCATTCCAATTTTTGTCATTCGAATTTAAGCACTGTCATCGGCTGTGGTAGGATTTTAAACACTGTCTTGGAGTCACAGCCCGTGCCTCTGAATTACCCGTCTAGTTACATGATCACTCTGATACAGAGTCCTTATTGCCTAGCCCGTATTCCGTAGTTCCTGCCAGAGAGAGAGGGCGGGGAAATCAGTTTAACTACCAACAATCAAAAGGATTTTGGGTAAAAAAAAAGCGAAAGAGAGATTGAGAGACAATTTCATGTATGATCACAGGTTTCAGAATGCTGAAATGAAGACATTTCGACAGCATCCTGCAACATGAGCCAGCATTCCTGGGAATGATAGGTGAAGGGGATAGTGACGTCAATAAAGATGAGGGAGAGTTTTAGGTGAACATTTGTTTTGCAACTTTGTAACTGAGTGAAGGGTCAGCAGAGACTTCGACTCATTGGGCTGAATCTAAAAATAGTTTGTCTCAGTGACATTTTATTGAGTGTGACAGCGGGATTGTCTGTACCAGACTGGACTAGTTTCACGATGCTATCTTATCAAACTCAGCTCATTAACTACCCACTCAATCTCATTGTGTACCTCGCATTCAATGCCACCCCAATTCTACAACCCAACATGGCTGCAGTGACTCATCATCGCACTGATGTCCCTGGCAATTCTATGATCACTGACACGGGTATCATCTTTCAAAGGCCATTGGGCACACTGATGAACTTCCACAGTTTGAAGCCACCATGCACAGTTGACCCCGAGCATTAGATTAGGGGAACTATCACCACGATTTTTCAACAGGAGCAGAGAGGTCCTAGTGAATGGGCTAGTTTGGGGTGGTCCATTCTCTTCCCAGTGGAGGCCTCATCACCAGCCGCACCGAGCATGGTCTGAGCTCCCCACCCAGTTCTGTGCAGTATCTGCTCTCTCTCTCTCTCTCTCTCTCTCTCTCTCTCTCTCTACACACACACACACACACACACACACACACACACACACACACACACACACACACACTTTGAGTGTGGAAAATTCCAGATAGTGTTCCAAAGAATTCCCATTTTCACGTACAGGAAGTTCCTGTCATTCAACCCCCTGGATTCCTGCAAAAATATGCACTTATTTTATATCCAATCACAATTAGTAATTCTGGCTATTTCACTTTGTCTCACTTTATTGTATTCAGCCAAACACTGCTTCAAAACACTTGTCCTGTTATGAAATACAATTTTGAGCAGAGAACCTTTTTATCCTCCGCTGTTATCTTGACTGTTATCTGAATTGTACCATTTTCCTTGTTATGAAAGTTTCGCTTGCCCTTTGCCTCTGTTTCTGTCTGTAAGAGTTACACTGTCTCCCACTCAGTTGGCTGGGCGGCTGGTTTGTGATACAGAGGGAGGCCAACAGCGCAGGTTCAATTCCTCACACTGACAGGGGTTACCATGAAGGGGACGCTCTCTCAACAAAGGGACATCGAGCATGGTCAATCCACTCTAAGCTGCACATCTCTGTACTCTGGGAGGAAACTGGAGCATTGGGAATGAACCCACACAGATACGTGCAGAATGTTCAAACTCAACTGAGCTTGGAATTGAACCCAGCTCCATGGTGATGAGCGGCCGTAGTGAGAACTACATATCCATCATACTCCTCAGTTGATTCTGTTAATTAGTTGTAGCTGACTGAAGAAGTCCAACTGACTTGTTCTGATAACTGAACCTGACCCAGTTTTAGACCTTTACCATTGGCCATATCGCCAACCTGGTTACATTTAAAATTTGTTGTGAGCAGTGGAGGAGCGGGACTACAAAAGGAAACAGTGACACCCTCCAACCTCAGTCAGAACCGGATTGAGGAGAAATTCAAAAAGTGGGAATTTGTTCAAGTGAGAATTCTCTCACCCAGATGATTTGGAGGGCTGAATCTTTATATTATATCGAGGCTGACTTTGTCTGATTTCCCATAGACAGTTGAAGCAGGGATCATTGTGAAATCAGAGAAAAGTGCAGCTGGGAACACAATGAGATGAACCATGACCTTATTGACTGGTGGAATAATGTCAAAGTGCCGAATGGCCCAGACGTGTCCATTAGCCCGATGTTCTGATGTTCCATTCAGCCCTTCGGTCCTGCTGTGCAGGAGCAGATTGAGGCCACTCCGATGGTTTTGGTGTAGTTTGGCAAATGTATTGGAAAATCCAGGCTAGGTCAGGCAGTGACCTCCCTCCCCCAATCCCTCTTTTCAGGCTTCTCCTCTCAGTCACTTCTGCTCCTGATGTAGGTCATGTTACACGCCCAGATTCGCGTTGAGTACTGCCCCCATTACCCACACAAGGTCATTTCAGACAAATCCTCTGCTGTGTCTGAATGCAAAGTTTTACATCATGACTTCCAGGAAAATAATCAATTATTTTCCAAAAACATAAATAAGAACTTAAGTAATTGGAAGCTGCTCTGTCATTCAATACGAACGTGCCTGATCTACTCCGCGGCTCCACTCCACTTTCCTGCTAACCCATTGCATCCCTCGACTCGCTGAAATGTCACAAATAAGTACACCCATCTGTAAATACAATCAGTGAGCCAACCTCCACAACTCTCGGGGTTAGGAAATTCCAGCCATTCACTACCTTCTGAAAGATGATATTTCTTTACATCTCAGTTTGAAGTCGATATTCCTTATTCTGTATCTACATCTCTGTCTTCTAGAATCTGCCCTGGTGTGGAATCACATTCTCAACACCGACCTTGTCAAGCCCCCTCTGTATCTTGTCCGTTTCAGTAATGGCACCCTCATTCATTAAAACCACAATGAATAATTCAATCCTTTCATTCCAGAAACCAGTCTAATGAACCAATATTTCTGCATCAATATGCTGACGTTACGTTTCAGACACAGAAACAAGCCACTCCATTGTACTGCTCCTTTTTTTGGGAGTCCTCTTCATTTAATAACAGCCGGCCTTTTGGTTGTCAGTGTCATCCTCAAACTCGGATGTATATTGCCCTCGGCTCCCAACTTCAGGAGCTGAGTGCAGCTCTTGTAAGCAGCTCTTGCCATTGGACTGATATTTGTGGTATTCCAGTAGATTCATTTTTTCATAAAGATCGATGAATCCTGACTCTCTGATTTCTAAATGTTTGCCAAGTGTCATCCCATGTTAATGCATTATCTATCATACTATGAGATTCTGTCTTGTGTAAGAACCTATATTTTGTGATACCTTTTGGAAAATCTCTGGAAAGCCTCGTGTCTACCAGTCTCCCTTTATCAAGGCCACTTGTTACATTCTCAGGGATCTCCAGAAAAACTTTGCATGATTTTACAGGTAAAGTGTAGTTCGCCTTTAACAAGACCATGCTGACTCTGTGTGATGCTTTTCTAAATGCTCTGCAGTCCCTTTATTAATAACAGACTCTCACAGTCTCCCAGCAATCATGGTTAGGCTAAGTGGTTCCTGCTTTCGGACTCACTCGTTTCTTGAAAACAGGCGCTACATTGGCGGTTCTCCAGTTTCACTGGAACACTCCTTTAATCCAGAGAGTTACGGAGTATTTCTCACAGAGCCACCAGCCACTCGGTGACCACTTCTTTTAAAACCAGCTATGAATTTTGATGAACTATTTACCCTTGGTCTAATCTGTTTGAGTATTGCCTTGTTCCTTCTGTTAGAAACAGTTCTAGATCTTCCCTCCGATTACCATTTTGCTTATACCATTGAAATATTTACAGCACCTTCCCCTGTGAGGAACGATGTAAAATACTGGTGTAAATTATCTGTCTGTTCCCTGTATCCAGTTCCCCAGTCACACCCTCCAAATATCCTCAATATACTTTCCTGACTTCCTTTTTACCAAAGATCACACACACACCTCTTTAACTCTTTTTACATACATGGGAAACTTCGTGCTGCTTGTTTTTATATTTCTTGCCAAATTACCTACATCACATCTTTTCTTCCCTTTCCTTCGCTTTCTATATTCACATACAAACACAGTCTTTGGTCCAACTTGTCCATGCCGGCCAGGTTTTCCAAATTAAACTCTTCCCATCTTTTTGCATTTGGCCCATATGCCTCTAAACGGTCTTCATTCACATGTTTGTCCAAATGTCTTTTAAATGTTGGAGCTGTACCTTCATCTGCCAGTCTTCCTCTGGCAGCTCATTCCATAAACACATCACCCTCTGTGCAAAAAACAGTTCCCTCTTCCTCCCTTTTAAATCTTCCCTCTTCCATCATAAACCTATGGCTCTACGATTTAATTTTCCTATCCTGTGGAAAAGACCTCGGCTTTTCACCCTGCCCAATCCTCCCCTGATTCTGTAAATTACTATAATGTTACCCCTCAAGTTCCTACACTTCATTTGAGACTAACATCAAGAACAAACATTTAAAGATAAGCACTGCAAGTTTGAAACAATGTTAGAAGTGACGGGTAAACAACACTCAGCCCAAACTTCACACTGTTATTGGTTTTCTTCTTTACGTTACAATACTAAGGCAAAATGAAAATCTTACTCGTGCCAATGAGCCGAATTCCTTTTTCTGACAGTGGTGATCCCTACAGTGAAAATATATCTCTGGCCAGATCTATATAATACCACATGTTCAACATTCTCCCTCCTGGCATCCGTATGACCTTATTTGGGTGTGTCTCCTTTATCTTGCATTCAAAAGAGAGAACCCCTTTCTCCCATTCACGTCTTAATTTAAACTCATTTGACACCATCTTCTCGTTCACCACGTTAAAAGTCTGTTTATCTGTTGGCACACCCTCTTTTCCCTGTCACATACCCCCACCTCTGTCAAGGAACTAAAATGCCCACTTTCCAATCCTTTTCAGTTCTGAAGAAGTGTCACACTGGACTTGAAACGCTAACTCTGTTTCTCTGTCTCTGCAGATGCTGCCAGACCTGCTAAGTTTCTCCAGAAATGAATATGCACAGCACAAATTTTCAATTAAGCAAACAACTATAAATACTAGAAATAAAAATGCACAAATTGCTGTAGAAACTGAGAGCTTTGTCGAAGAGTCACTGGACTCGAAAGATGAACTCAGCTTTCATTTTGCAAGATGCATCCGGAACTGGTTAGTTTCTTCAGCAATTTCTGTTTCTGAACATTTTCCAAAGATGTGTGTTAAATCTGCTCAAAAGCCCTGTCCAACACAGAGCGCTGTACATTTGGAAGTGAACAAAAACGCAAAGTGCACAAGTTCATTGGCTCTGAAACGACATAAGGCTGGCATCACTGACACGGCAGAGGTCTTAGTCATGGTCAGGGAGAAAAACAGCGGAGAAAATATTCATTTCAAACACAGAAGTTATTATGACTGGACAGACAATGTTTCTATCAATATGTTAAAGTATCTGAGTAATGTCACAAATTAGAGGCATGACATCAGGGAGAGACCCTCAGCACAATGAGATTATGAAACTGGATGTGTTTGCACATCAGAAACCAGGTGGGGTCACTGAGTACAGGGCTGATAGATGAACGGGTCTAAGTGTGAATTGTTTGGGTGGGAATGTCAGGAAAACAGATTTGCAGATATTGCAGCTCACACTTGATATCATGTGATACTGTAGATCACAGCATCAGCCACAGCAGAATTGCATTCAATCACAATCCATAACTTTTCTCCCAGGATAATCCATCACTCTACCATTATCATCACGCCGAGTGATGGTTCAGTGCCGAGTTTGTGTGAACATGCCAGAGTCAGAACCATGTGTATCGAAACCTGATGATAACCCACTAATGCTACCGCACTTGACTGGTTACATTCCAAACAGCAGAACAACCGTCTGGTGGAGAGTGGGAAATAATTCCAAGGCAAACAGATAAGATCGAAACTCTGCAGTCAAGCCACGTCCAGTCATCGTTGATAGACTAATAAACAACTTAAAGGAGGAGAGGACTCCACAAATATCCCCAGCCCTGTACATCAGTGTAAAAGACAATGATGAAGTATCTGCACCATCCTCAGCCAGAAATGTTGACTCGATAATCCACCTCACCCTCCTCATGATGCTCACAGAATCACAGATGGCAGTCTTCAACCAATTCGATTCGCTGCACGTTAAATGAAGAAACAGCTGATCACAGTAGATATGACAATGGCAAAGGACCCAGACACCATTCCTGCAATAGGAATGAAGATTGTGCTGCACACCAAGCTGTGTCACTGGGGAAACTGTTTCAATCCAGCATCAACTCTGACATCTGCCTGGCCAAGTGGGAAGTTCCTCAACAATATCCAGTCCCATGCCAAGGGAATGACTGCAGTCTGACCATTTACCACCCCCTCAATCCCGTCGCGATAGTGGCATTGGTGGGAGTTATTTTTGACAGAGCTGTCAAGCAGCACAGAAATAATGTGCTCAGTGTGGTTTCCGACAGGTCTCCATGTGGAGATGGTGCTGTTGTGGAAATGTCACTGGATTACTGATCCAGACCGGGATAATGCTCTGGCAGCTGATGGAAGTTGAAAACAATTAACAAAATATCGAGACATAAAATCTGGTGCCAGTAATATTGGCCTTCAATCGAATGTCCATTGTGAACATCTGTCCCTTTCCTAGTGTACTTTCAGGAAGTGAATCTCGCGTGCTTCCTGGTCTGGCCTACGAGTGTGTCCAGACACACAGACATATGATAAACTTTTTAATGGTCTCTGAAACGGCCAGGCAATTTGGTACAATTGTACCAAATTGTTCTGCTTTCTTAAAGGATAAAAACAAAGAGAACACCGGCAATGAGCTTTGGAAAAGGGAACCGGAAACACAGTCCTTTCAGCCAGACAGATGCTGCCTTCCTAATGTTTAAGAGCTTGCAACAACAATTACAGAGCTTTCCCACAGCTTGCACAGAAACATCAGGAAGGGAGTAGGGCATGAGATACTTTTAGCTTTCCCTGTTCTAGCTCACGGAGACAAGTTCATTTTTATAACCCTAGTTAATATATTCTTCAGAAGCTCATCAATTCATACAATCGTCCAACCCATACAATCACAGAAGCACTGGCTCTGTACTGTCATAAATACAGCACGATCTACATTAGTCCCACTTTCCTATACGAGGCCATTGGCATGTATGTTATGGCAATTCAAGGGCACGACCATGTATTTATTAACGGTTGTGAGGTTACATGTGCCAACTGCCCTCTCAGGAAGTGAATTCCTGACCCCAACAGCCTCCGGATGAAACACAATCCTCAAATCCTCACTAAACAGCAAACCCTTCACTTTAAAATGGCACTCCCTTGTTCTTAGCCCTTTGACTGAAAGGAACAACTGCTGTCTATCCATGCTGTCCATGCCCCTGGTAATCTTATTCTTCTGAAGCACGTCCCTCTCATCCTTCTCTGCTTCAAAGTAAACATCCCGAGGTGATTTACTCCATCCAAGGGAACATCCTGGTGAATCTCCACTGCACCCTCTCCAGTGCAATCACACACTTCCTGTAGTGTGGCTCCCAGAACTGTACATAGTATTCCATTTGCCTTAACCAAAGTTCCACAAAGCTCTTATAATCTGTGCCCCATGAATAAAGGCTATGTTTATGGTCGCTATGCTTTTTCAACTTGTGCATTAATCTGCGTAATCACATTCAGGGATATGTGGAGAAACACCCTCTGAGCTTCCTCGTGTGCTGCTATTCATTGAGTCCTCCCCTGTCTGGTTCCTTCTTCCAAAGTACATCACCGCATATTTATCAGGGTTACATTCCATTGGCCACTGTTCCACCCATTTGATCATTCCATCTGTATCTTCCTGTAATATAAGGCCTTCCTCCTCACTGCCAATCAACCAGCTAAACTTTGTGTCAAACGCAAACTGATTTATCACACTCACCCCAATCCCCTCCATATTCATAGCTGCATCATTTGTGAATACTACAAATAATAACGCTAAAATCGCACAATACCAGGTTATAATCCAACAGTTTTATTCAGACGCACTAGCTTTCGCAGCGCTGCTTCTTCATCACGTGATGATGCTCATCGAAAGGTCGTACCTCCAAATAAACTGGTGGGCTATCACCTAGTGTTCTGTAATTTTTAAACTTTGCCGAAGCCAGTCCAACAGTGGCATCTCCGAATCACAAATAATATGGGATACAGCACGGATCCCTGTGGTACACGATTGGATACTGGTCTCCAGTCAAACAAACAGACTTCTACCAGCAGACCTTCTGTCTCCTACCACTAAGTTGATTTGGATGCAACTTGGCAAGTCACCATTGAGTCCAACCTATTCCCTGGTTATTCTGTTCCACTTAACGTACCAGTAGAATATCTGGGGATTCTCCCTAATCTTGCCCTGCCAGCAGGTTTCCATGTCGCTGTGTTAGTCAGTCCCCTTCAAATGAAGAATTGCCTTTCTTATTGTCTGAAATGGTCTATCCTTTACCTGCCATTATTTGGATTAAGTGTAGAGCAGACAGCCAGAGAAAAATCCTTTTTTCCCACCTTGTCATATGTTTAGTGCCTTTTTCTAAATTTCACTATGATCACCACTCATTCTTTGAAACTCTAAAGAACACAGGCCGAGTTTCCACATCAGGCAATCTCACCATCTGAGGGATTAATCTGGAGAATGTCCATTGCACATCCTCCGTGGTCAGTATATCCTTTCTCAGATTGGGTCACCAACACGGGACTCAATACTCTATGTACAGTTTAATTAGCAAGCTGTGATACTGCTTCAGCATGACCTTCCGACAATGTTCTGATTCTCTTAAATGAAGGCGAACCTGACTTTAACTTTCCACTTCTAAATATTCCTCCAATTACCATTCACATTACTTTATTTATGAATTCATTGCCTGAGTTCGGATAAAAAGTCTTCTGAAAATCGAAATATGCCATTTCTATGTTGCAATAAACAAGTTCAAATCATTCTGAAGTTTTTCAAATATGCAGATTCTGTCAGACTCTGTCAGTGCAACCTGATTCTCTTCAATGTTGCCTTTAATTTCGAAATATCCAATATCAGATCCTATATCATAAATTCTATCAGTTTACCTACAGATGTCAAGTTAATTGGTCTGCAGTTCTCTACACTATCTCAACTTCCCTTTGCAGATGCTTGATCCCTTCCATTCACCTACAACGCTTGGAACACATTTACTAACTTCCAGTCTTTGCAGAATGTACAGGAAAATAAAATAGTCATCGATACCACAATTAATGCGTCTATTGATGAGTTATATCTAATATTTTGATACGAAGTACAACTGACTCATCAGACTTAGCAATGCTCAATCCAGCTACAATATTACTATGCTAACCTTCAACTACTACCTTGTTATTGATATGAATTGACTTTCTGTCTTTAGTTCCACAGGTTCCATGTGATCACTTGGTATTTCTCAGAGATTTTCTGGATCTTCCACCGTGATGACAGATGCAAAGTAACTGGTTACTTTCTTGGCCATTTCCCTGTTCTCCACAATAACCTCTCCTCTCCCAATTATAAAATTCCACATTTGACCCTGCTTTTATTTTGTTTTCTTTGCAATACAGATGGTAGATTTATGCAGTCTTTGTGTTCTTTTTTCACAGAATCATTAAAAGCCCACAGTGTGGAAAAGGACTTGGACCCAAAAGGTCCACCCCGCCTCTCCAAAGAGTAACCACTCAGACCCATTCGCCTCTGATTCTACACTTTGCGACGTATGCACCTAATCTACACATCCCTGAACACTTTTGGAAAATAAGCATTTCCAATTCTGCTAACCTGTAAATCTTTGCACTGTGGGAGGAAACCGGAGCACCCGAAGGAAACTCACGCAGACACGGGAAGAATATGCAAACTCCACACAAACAAATTTCTGAGAATTCTCCGGTTTCCACAATGTCTAGAATTCCTCTGAACTCACTTCCTATGATTAATATAATCTTTAATTTATTATGTTGACCTTCATTAAATCACTTGCCCTTTCTTCTGTGAGTCTACCTTAAAAAAAAGACATATTTTTCAGGCATTGCAGTATTTCTGCAGATCTCCTGGTCCTGATCAGGTGTATCCAAGAACAGAGCAAGTGGCAGAGAAGATATTGCACGGGTACTGGCTGATCTTTTTGCATCATCTCTGTCCACGGGGAGGTCCCAGAAGACTGGAGGGTAGTGAATATTGTGCCCTTGTTCAAGTAGTGTTTTTGAAGAAGAACCTGTGAACCAAAGACCAGTTAGCTTAACAACTGTGACATGTAAGTTCCTTGAGAAAGTTCTGAGAGACAACATATGCATGCATTTGAAAAGACACAGTTTCATAAGGAGCGGTCAGCACTGCTTTGTGCATAGGATATCATGGCACACAATTCTTTAGCGTTCTTTTAAGGAAGTGACCTGGAATGTTGATGAGAGTACGGTGGTAGACGTAGTCTCTCTAGGTTTCAGAAAGGCCTTTGATAATGTTCCACATGATAGGCTGCTCTGAAAGGTTCGATAGCATGGAATCCAGGGGACTCTGGCAAATTGGATACTCAATTTCCTTGATGGGAGAAAGCAGAGGCTAATACTGGAAGGATGCTTATTAGACTGGAGGCCTGTGACTAGTGAAGTGTCTCAGGGGCGGTGCTGGGACTATTACTTTTTGTTATCTATATCAATGATTTGGATGAGAATGTAGAAGGCATGATTAGTAATTAGGCTGATGTCAATAAAATAGGCATAACTGTGAACATTGAGAAAGATTATCAGAAATTGCAGCAGGACATTTTTTTCAGCTGGGGAAGTGGGCCAAGAAATGACAAATGGAGATTAATGCAGATATGTGTGGGTTGTTGCATTTTGGAAAGTCAAATCCAGGTCGGAGTTTCGTGGTGAATGTTAGACCCTGAAGGAGTGTAGTTTTACAGAAGGACCTTGCATCTCAGGTCTGTGGTTCTCTGAAAGTAGTTCCATGTAGACACAGCAGTGAAAAAGGCTTTTGGCACACTGGCCTTCATCAGTCAGGACATTGAGTATAGAAGTTGGCGAGTTATGTTGCAGTTGGACAGGACGCTGGTGAGGCATGCACATGGAGTATTGTGTTCGGTTTTGTTCACTTTGCCATAGGAAGGATGTGATTAAACTGGAAAGAGGACTGAAGAAATGTACACGGATGTTGCCAGTACTCGACGGTCTGAGTTGTAGGGAGAGTTTGAACCGGCCAGAACATTTTCCTTTGCGTGTAAGAAACTGAGGGGGAATCGTATAGAATTGTATAAGAACATGAGATGCGTGGATAAGGTGAATGCACTCATTCTTTTTTTCCAGTTTTGGGAATCAAGGACGAGAGGACATCAGGTTAGAGGTGAAAGAACAAAACGGATCCTGAGCACCAACGTTTTTTATGCAGAGGTTGGTGCACGTATGGAATTAGAAGACAGCGGTTTGGTTGAGGCATTAACAATGTTCAAAAGGCTTTCAGACAAATACACGAATATGAAAGATTTAGAAAAATCAGGGGCAAGGGCAGGGAAATGGAATGAGCAGGATGGACATTTTGGTTGGCACGGACCACTTTGGTCCCAAGGGCCTGTATCCAAGCTACAGGGCTCCATGGTTCTATGACTCTAACAACCATTGCGTGTCTACCACTTCATGCTCAAACATTCTACTTTGCATGCTGGTGCCGTGTAGAATACAACATTTTAACGTCTCTCGTCCTCAGAGCAAGGATAATAATGAGTCCTTCTGACCACACAACAACAAATCCAAAATAACCTACTCTCTTGTTTGAGTCCCAACATATTCTTCAACCAACCTGTTATACGCTTATGGAATTCATTTTTCACAACATTAGCACTCACTTAGTTAACGCAGGTTAGATGCAATTTGAGATCATGCAGTAATACTGCAGCACCTACAATATTTGCATCTCTAATTTTCAGAGCATATAATGCACAGAATTTGCACAAGACCATTGGTTTAGGTGCATAATACACCAATGCTTGCTTCTCCTTCCTATTTGTAAGATCGACCCAAACGGATTCTGTGAAATCTGAGGGACAGGGTCAGTGGCGTTATTAGTGATAGACTTGGACAAGACATTCGGGGAGGGTCACCTCGACAGTGACATGATTTGAAGAAATGACCAGCATCACAGGACAAGAATCAATATCCTCCCCACTCTGTCAGGTTAACTGTTACCGTACTCTCTCTGCTCCCTCACTCTCACTACCTGTTATAGCACCTACCCTCTAACAAGGCTCACACTCTATCTCCAAATAAGGCTCACGCACTCACACTCTCACTATTGAATTCAGCACCTTCTGCACCTCACCCCCGCACCCCGTGGGCTCTCGCTCCCTTCACTATACTCCCAACACTAATAACCCTGCATAGATACAACACTGTGGACTGACTCCCTCTGGACACCTCACCATTCCCACTCCCCCTCCACCTACACCAGCACTAACAGCAGGGTTACTCACTCCCACCATCACTCCATTCCCCCTCCTTTCTCCCATTCCAGGAGAAACGGACTGTAATAGGAGAGAAAGGGCCAAGCCAGATGGTGGAGAGCCCGATATCTGATCCCTCCTCTATCCCTCCTCTATTCCCCCCGCCCCCCCCCCCCCCCCCGCCATGTGGGAAGGGCCCTGGTATGAGCTGGAAAGGACCGGGACGTGTCGTCTGGAGAATCCGGGACATCCATGTCCCTCCAAATGAGTAAAAAAACAATGTTCAGTGAAGGGCAATTCGCACTTTAACCATTCTGTCTGTTCTCACAATTTTCTCCCTCCCAAAACAACAAATATCTCATTGCAGAGAGATGCAGACACAAAAATATTCAGAGACATATGTAAACACGCTAATATACTGACACTCACAGTACGTACACGGAGATAGAACCGCACACAAGTAGTGGCATATGGAGACATAGAACGTCGCACACAAATAGACACAAGCACAAGTAAAACGCAGAGGCTAATGCACAGATAAACCGATGTCAGCACATAAATACACAAATACACAAACACATGAACAAACACACACAAGTGCACATCCAGACCCACAGAGACACAGACACTAGTGCTTATTAGACAGAGATAAATAGGTTTTTGTTGAATAAGCCTGTCATGAGTTACAGAGAGTAGTCAGGAGAATTATGTTGAGAAATCTCTAAGTCAGTATTAAATGGCATTCAGAGTCGATTGCCCGAATGGCCTAATTCTGCGTTTTTAATACTCGTGTGGTGTCATGCTATCAGTTATTCTCTTCCTGGGACTGGAACAGAGAATGAGTTTCATGCATATTTGATTGAAAAGAATCAGTGGTCCTATTGGACAGGTTTAGAGGGTTGAATGGTTTATTCTATGCCTAATTATTCTGGCCTTGTGTTTTAAAAGAGGTGGCGATTTCATATTAGGTTAACACAGTTTAATATAACGTGTCCCACACTGTAATAAGGTCGCCCCTTTCACTTTAGTGTTGTACTATCTGTCGGGTCCTCATCCTCGGGGAACCGTGAAGACTCGGTTTTTGAAGATATTCAAGGTGAATGCGACTGAGCTTTGCTGGACTGGAGAGTCAATATTTATTGAGAACAGGCAGGAGACGGATGGTCAAACACAAACGGATCAGCCATGAGCATTCTGACTGGTGGTGCCGAATGACCAACTGCTGTCCCTACCTCACGTGTTCTTCTCTCAATCCGCCCTCGAGGCTGTCACAGTGATATAGTGATGCCCCTAGCCCATGTGTCGTTCCCTCAATCCACCCGCGATGCTGTTACAGGGATATACTGCTGCCATTACCCCATGTATTGTGCCATCCATCCACCCCTCGAAGCTGTGACAGAAATAGGGGGCCTTCTCATTCAGACAGTCATTATCGTTACCATGAGACTGGAGGAGACCATTCTGCCTATTTAACGAGTTACAGAGGAAAATACAACTAAAATTTTAGCTCATTGAGTACATTTTACTGCACAGGAGGCCATTTAAACTGCGTGAGATACTACACAGGAAGCCGTTCCTAACAGGAAATAGAGAGTAGAGGTAAATGCTTATTTTCACATTACAAAGCTGTCACTGGTGGAGTGCCTCAGAGATCACTGTGGGATAATCAACGACCAACATCTCTATCAAAGATTTGGAGGAAGGGGCTGAATATATCAAAGCCCAATTAGCTCAAACATCAAGCTGGTCATCCAGTATGTCAGCAAATAGAGGTCGTGTGTGATCAATGTGATATAGGCAAAGGGAGGTTCGCGAGCAAACCTTATCCAGATATAGCATAATGTGAGTTGTCTATTTTGGATGGATTTATAAAACAATGATAAACAATTTAAGTGGAGAGAGATTGCAGAACTCTGTGATGCAGATGGTATTCATGATCCTGGTACATGAATCATATGTCGTTAATCTGCACTTGCAGTAAGTGATTTGAAGGCTAAGTGGGATGATTGTGTTTCTGGCAAAATGTACCAGGTTTAATCAGGAATGTTTTACTGCATCTGTACCAGTAAAAGTGAGGAGTGCAGATGCTGGAGATCAGAGTCGAACAGTTTGAGGCTTGAAAAGCGCAACCTATCAGGCAGCATCCGAGGAGCGGGAGAATTGGCGTCACAGGTATAAGTACTTCATCAGGAATATGCCCGAAACATCAAGTCTCCTGTTCGTTGGGTGTGGCTGACCTGTTGTGGTTTTTCAGTTTCACATTTTACGAGTCTACATCTGTAGAGGGCATTGTTAAGACCACATTTGGCACATTATGTGCAGTTTTGATCCCGTAACCTAAAAAAAAAGTTATAGAAGCTTATCAAGAATGTTTTGTTCACACCTTCCTGGAATGAAGGTCTTTTGTTCTGAAACATTCTCAGTTTTGGACTTAGATGAGAAATCCTTTTGAAGCATATACAATTTTGAGAATAGTCAGCTGGATGCATATTTTCTCTTCTCAGGGAGACAAAAACTATGGAATACATTTTAAGAATAAAATGTATTATTTTAGCACAGATAATATAAAGACATCAAACGATTTTTAAAAATTAAGCATATGCATACCAATGATCGCTGTGATCAAGTCCAGTTAGGGAAGGGATCTTGTTGGACCAGTGCAGTGATCAAGTGGATTTAGTGCAGGGATCGGTACAATGACTGGAGAGATCGAGCTCAATTATCACTGAGATCAAGTAGAGCGAGTGAAGGGATCCAGTAGGACCAGCGCAGTGATCCAGTGGATTTAGCGCAGGGATTCAGTAGGATGACTGGAGGTATCAAGTTCAACGATCACTGGGATCAAGTTCAGCGAGGGAAGGAATCCAGCTGGACCGGTGCAGTGATCAAGTGGATCTAGCAATGGGATCCAGTATGATGACTGGAGGGATCTAGTTCAATGATCACTGGGATGAAGTCCAGCTTCCTCATTTCCTCTCCCCCAACTTATCTCACCCCACCCAATCTTTATAATCTGGCATTTCCATGACTGATGCGCCTAGCCTGCCCATCCCTGGACAATATAGATAATTTAGCGCGTCTTGGGACTGTGGGAGGAAATTGGAGACTGTAATTGAACACGAATCTCTGGTACTGTGAGGCAGCAGTGCTAATCACTGAGCTACCCAGTGTGGGCAACACAACTTGCCTGCATATTTCAGCGCTTGAAAAGTGACATTTGAGCAGGAAGATTCCATAAGACCCAGACCTGTCATTGAGCGACAAGAGGAGGGCATTGAGATCTTGAACGGCTTGGTCAGGAACAGGAGCAGGCCATGCACGCCATTGAGACTATAATGTAGAAACACCAAGAGGACATTCAGCCCCGCGAGTGTATAAAGCAGGAACAGAATGTGCCCAATCAGCTACTCATGTCTCTTACACAGCAATTAGCACAGATCTTTTACAGCCTTGTGCCTGTTACACAGGAATTGTGAAAGGGAACGTGAGTTTATAGAAAGCAAAAAAATTATAATAACCAAATTCATTAGGGAATGAAAAGTTGTGAGAAATCTATTGGTATTGAAGACAAATTGTTAGAGTCCATTATGAAGGAATTAATAACAAGAAATTTTCAAAGTCAAGCCAGAATCCAGCACAGTCAACATAGTTTTATGAAGAATAAATCATGTTTGAATGATTTGACTAGCTTTCTTAAAAATGTGACAAACAAAGAACAAAGAAAATTTACAACCCAGGAACAGGCCCTTCGGCCTTCCAAGCCTGAACCAATCCAAATGTACTGTGTAAACCTATCGGTCAATTCCTAAGCTTCTGTATCCCTCTGCTCCCCACCTACTTATGCATCTGTCCAGATGCATCTTAAATGAATCTACCGTGCCTGCCTTTACCACCTCTGCTGGTAACGCCCACCACCCGTAGCGTGTATTCCCCTCCAACTTTCCAACTCTCACCATGAAAGCTTGACCTGTCGTTATTGAATCCTTCGCCCTGGGAAAAAGAACTTGTCTCTATCCACCCAGTCTATACCCTTCATGAGTTTGTAAACCTTAATTATGTCACCCCTCAATCTCCTTTTTTCTAATGAAAATAAACCTAACCTACTCAACCTTTCTTCATAGCTAGCACCTTCCATACCAGGCAACGTCCTCGATAACCGTCTCTACACCCTCTCCAAATCGTCCACATCCTTTTGCTAATGTGTCGACCAGAACTGTACACAGTATTCTAAATGCAGCTGAACCAATGTCATATACAATGTTAACATGACTTGTCAGCTCTTATACTCAATACCCTGTCCAATGAAGGCCAGTGTACTATATGCCTTCTTGACCACTATATCCACCTGTGCAGCAACCTTCAGGGTACAATGACCTGCACTCCCAGATCTCTCTGCCCATCAACTTTTCTCAAGGGTCTTCTGTTCATTGTATAATTCGCTCTCGAATTAGTCTTGCCTACATGCATCACCTCATATTTGTGTTGAACGCCATCTGCCAATTTTCTGCCTAACTCTCCAGTCTATCTATATCCTCCTATATTCTCTGACAGTCCCTTATGCTTTCTGCTACTCCACCAATCTTCGTATCATCTGCAAACTTGCTGATCATACCAACAGTGCCCTCTTCCAGATCATTTATATATATTACAAACAGCAGTGGCCCCAATACTGACCCCTGTGGCACACCACTGGTCACCTTTCTCCATGTCGAGAAACTCACTTCAACTACTGCTCTGTCTCCTGTTTCGCAACTAGTTCTTTATCCACCTGGCTAGAACACCCTGCACATCATATGACTACAATTTCTCCATTAGTCGACCACGGGGAACCTTATCAAATACCTTGCTAAAGTCCATATGTATGACATGAACAACCCTTCCTTCCTCTATCAACTTGGTCACTTCCTCGAAGAACTCTATTAAGTTGATAAGGCACGATCTCTCCTGCACAAAGTCATGTTGCCTATCACTGATATGCCCATTCTAAACATGAATGGCTCCTATTCCTCAGTACCTTCTCTAGCAACTTTTCCACCACTGATATCAAGTTCAATGGTCTGTAGTTACCCGGAATATCCTTTGTACCCTTCTTGTACAGGGGGACAACATGAGCAACCCTCCAGTACTCCGGCACCACACATATATTTAAGGATGCCACAAAGATATCTGTCAGGGCCTCAGCTGTTTCCTCTCTCACCTCCCTCAGCAACCTGGGATAGATCCCATCCGGTCCTGGGAATTTGTCCACCTTAATAACCTCTAGCATACCCAACACATCTGCCTTACTTATGTCAATATGACGCAGACTAATCAAATTTCTATCTCTAATCTCAACATTCGTCATGTTCCTCTCCTCAGTGAGCACTGATGCAAAGTAATCATTCAGAATCTCACCAATTCTTTCAGGTTCGACACACAGTCTTCCTTCATTATCTTTTAGTGGACCAATTATTTCTCTACCTACCCTCTTGCTTCTTATATAAGAGTAAGATGCTTTGGGATTCTCCTTAATTCTGCTCTGTAAAGCTATGTCATGACAACTTTTAGCCCGCTTGATTCCTCGTTTAAGAGATGGGTAATGGGGCTCATCTGGATGTATTATGTATCGATTTCCAGACAGCAGTGCGTAATGTGCCTCACAATAGATTAATTTGCAAGACAAGACCACATGGGGAAAGGAAAGATTTATTTACGAAGAGAGATAATGGGATAAGCAATAAATAAGTACGATATGGAGCCACTGGTTTTGGACTGGGTCGGACAATGTCAAAATTCACACGACAGTCGGTTAGAGTTCAACGGGTTTATTTGAAAACACAAGCTTCCATTGCGCTGCTTCTTCATTAAGTGTTAGAAAGAGAGAAAGACCTTAGACCCAGAAGTTATAAGGAAAAGATCAAAGGATTGTACAACTCATGCACATGAATGGTACACACCTAAGATGGCTCTTAAATCCTTAATCATTTAGAATCGAGGTGTAGGTTTTGATTGATTGATATGCAAATCGCAGACATTATCGATGTAAAGGAGGTGACACCTCCGATCAGGCAATGCATTTCAGTGGTGAGGTCTTGTTTGGAGTTTGTCTGTGTCTTCATCTGGAGTCAGACTGGGTTTGTTCCGAGTTCAGGAGTTTATAAAATGTTACATTGACTGACTGTCTCCAAATTATATGTTTTTGGAACAAAATGAAGCGTCTCTGCAAATACAAATGCAAATTCACGCCGCAGATTTGTACGTGCATATGTGTGTGTGCGTGCACGTGTGTATGAGTCGGTGTGCCTGTGTGAGGGGGACAGAGAGAAGGTGTGTAAGTGAGAGAGACTGAGGGGGAGTGTGTGTGTGAGTGCGGGATGAATATATAGTGCGTATGGGTGCGCATGCGTGTGACAGAGCAGAGCGTGCATGTGCGCATGTGAGACAGGGAGAGTGTGAGTGTGTGTGTGTGCGTGTGTGTGTGTGTGTGTGCATGAGTTTATGTAACGGGGAGAGTGAGTGTGTGTGTTTGTCCAGGCGAAAACACAAACAGATACCGCAGATCCCTTTCCCCACAGGCACTCACTCCACGGTTTCAGAGCTTCCCCTCTCTGCAGCCTCTGCTCCATTTGTTGTGCATGTTACAGACCCATATGCTATAACTACAGTCCCCATGCTCCATCCCGAGTTGGGTCACCAAACCCTCAAGTCTCCCAGAATGTCTGAGGCAGCTCACAGCACAACTGCCAGCAAACCATCCCCAGCACCTTCACTAACTTTCAATAACAATAGTCAGTCAGAAGCCCCTCAGCTACAAGCCTTATGGACAGACCAGACCACTCAAACTATTTTAAAAAGGCAGCCGAGACCCTAACTTTTCCTTATTTTAACTGTAGGTGTGAACTGTGCGTTCCCCAAATGTTGCAACTGGTCAACCTACTCAACATTAAGTAATATGTAATCCATTCAAACACTCCAATTAAAACACAATCAAACAGATGAACAATATGAGATAGCTTCTCAATTGGAACACTTATGCAAACAATAGATACAGTGCCTTCTACTAATTAACTGTGCTAATACAGGAACATCCCACAAACATGTTCCTTGACAGAAAAGTACATTCAAACACAGAATCTTAGGTGCAGTTCTCCAATCCAGGAAGAAGCAACTTCAAGAGAGTTTTCAGAGAGAGGAGCAGCCCGGGATCATGTATTGAAGTTTCCAACCCGCCTGGGACACCGAGCAGCTTCTGAATGCTGCAGCTAAAATCAACTGAGAAGATCTGGTCTGGGAGAGCTGGCCACTGCCCTACAATTGTTGCCACTGTTTTAATAAAACCTAAAGGCCTCGTAAGTTAGTTACTTCAGCCGTTTTCAGTAGGCAGTTCGGCATCTCTGCCTTTAAGACTTCTCTTCAAAAAAAAAGAGAAGATAACATTTTCAAAATGATAGCATTGTCACATCTC
The DNA here is from genome assembly GCF_020745735.1 of Hemiscyllium ocellatum. Lineage (NCBI taxonomy): Eukaryota > Metazoa > Chordata > Chondrichthyes > Orectolobiformes > Hemiscylliidae > Hemiscyllium > Hemiscyllium ocellatum. The sequence goes on along the minus strand of NW_026868433.1, from coordinate 672,972 downwards.
TTCCTTTGACAAAATGAAACATTAATACACAACAGCAGCTTCTTTTTAAACACATTTTTCTTACTGTATTAGTGGACTACATTACATATATACGACATTGACAGTAAGTATGCAAACATTCACAACTCCATTCTATTTCAGTCTGTATGCTCCTGCCGCAGAAGGCCTCTGTCTTTCTTCATTCAAGTTTCGACAACTTGTCAGCAAGTAGTTTCTTGTCCTGTCACCTGTATAACTTCCAAACTGAATGGCAGCAATAAAAAACTATATCTGAACAGACCAGATGTTTTCTCCCTAAATTTCTCCAAAGACGTTTAGGCATTATGATCGTATATAGATTTGTCTTGGGCATGTTATTTGCAAGTTAAATGCTGAAATGTTGTGACACCAACACCAAGCTCAAAGTCTCCTTCCCAGTTGTGAAACACTTATGTTGATGGTTTCACCGGACACACCAACCACACGTTACATAATGGAGCAATTTGCATCTCTCCAATAGTTCTTCTGAATGACATGCCTCCTCATTTCTCAGCATCAAGAAATTACATGCCTCTGTACCTCTTAATGTTGTAAGGTCTTTTCCAGCTACTCCTGGTCTATGCTAGTCAATCTTACTCTCACAGGTGTATACTTTAAGAAGTTCTCATGCATTCTTCTCAATCCATCATGGTATCCAAACTTTGATTTATGGATGAACTCATAATCATCAGCCATTTCTTCTTCTAATCTTGCCATTGTAACTCTCTGCTCTTCTGCGCGAGTTCTCACTATTGCAGGAAGTGAACTTTTGAACTCCTTCAAAAAAAGAACCTTTCTAAGAGTGTCATAGGTTTTCTCAGCTTTTTATACCCTTACCCACCTTTCAAAATTACTTTGATTCTTTTCAACTCAATTTGCGTTTAAATCAGGGACCCTTTTTTAGATTCCTGAAACACTGTCTGTCGGCTTCTGGCACAAGCTCATATGCTTTCTTCACCTTATACTCCCCAGATACCTCCTCCGATAGGGATGCAAACAGCCTGACATACACCCCATTGTCCATGGAGCACCACATGGGACACGCCGGGAAGTGAACAACAGCCTGGCACACACCATTTCATTGTCTCTGAGCTTCACCATGCCAGCAGTCGATACACTAGGGAGCCAGAAACTAAGGTCACGGAAAGGTACAGAGGGAAGAGAGATTCACATTAAAGAGAGAAACAGATAGTTAATTACCTGAGAACCTGCTGTGGAAATATGGGGAAAAAGACAGAGCAGTGGGACCAACTGGAGGAGTGAATCCTTCGATTGCAAAATTAAAAGAATGAGAACATTGAATAAAGATATTTTCAGGTGAATTGAAATGGTTTGTTCAATCTAATTCTGAAACTGCTTCACAGAACATTTCAAACAACGTACGCTGGGACAAGATGACAGCCCAGCATGGAGAGATGTGCACACTATGCTAGTGTATTGCTCAGTAAGCTTCACTATCTAACCAGCACGGGGAGTATTGCAAAATTTTATTATCATATGGGAATGATACACACAACAGATTACTGTCTAAAAGGGGAAGATTTCCATCTCCATTGGACCAGTATAAGTGAAGGTGTGTGTGTGCATGTGCATGTGCGCGAGCATGCATGTGTTTGTGTCTGTGTGTGTATGTGTCATGCACGTGTGTGTGTATGTGCGTGCGTGCGATGCATTTGTGTGTTGAATGCAAGAATTATTGCATGAGAGAAAATTCACCTGAAGGAAAACAGATTAAATATGAACCACTGGCAGGGATTTGGATAAACGACACAGAGAGACTGAGGGAAGCTTCATGAACAGATGAGTTAAAGTGCTTAAGGATTGTAAAATAAAGACATTGCCAGACACTATAGCGATATAGATCAGCGTGCACAGCAATGCCAGATGGGTGGAATTTTGGTCTGATCTCGAATCAGATTTGTTTCTGTAGATTTCAACCTGAAAGTGTCAGCAGCAGATTCTTGTCATCATTAAGTCTGTATTTCACAGCTCAAGGTTCAAACAGCAGATGAGTTAAGACAGTGAAGTACTTTCTGGAACAGTGTGTAGTTAAAGTTAATAATGGTCAGGGCATGGTGTGAGGAATCAGCTCATGGCCAAAGGGATCACCAAAGTTGCGATTGATTTGTTTCAAACAAAACCTGCAAGTTTCGCCTACACGCACCAACTACCTCCCCTACCCCCCACCCACTCGACCCCCCCCCCCCCCCGCCGACCCACCACCACCATGATTTGGAAATACACTGCTGTTGCTTCAGAATCGTTTCGTCAAATTTCTGGAATTCCGTCCCTACTGGCATTGTGGGTAAACCCACAGCAAGTGGTCTGCAGCAATTCAAGAAGGCAGTTCACCACCTTTTCAAGGGCAAATAGGAATGGGCTATTAATGGTGGACAACCAGCGATGCCCAAGACTAAGAAATGAATGAAAAAAGATGTTGGCCAGGGGTGGGATGGAGCCCCAGGAAGAAAATGGAGTTTGTAAACATAATAGACGACAATGACCTCCACACTCCCAATATTCAAATAACAAGGGCAGAGAGACAATGGTTCATATCTGCAACTGAGTAGGTCAGCATAGAGACCCATGAGTAATACTGCCAGATGCAAAGAGAGAGACAGGAATTGAACTGGATTCAAAGTCTCAACAGGAACACTATTGGAGGCAAGAAGCGTAGACTACACAAAAGAACACAAATGCAGTCGTAACTGGCATATAGAAAACAATCTGGACAGTGAGACTTACCAGGTACACCAATGATAGACAGGAGAGGATAATAAAAATATTGAATAATGCGAACTGCATAATAGATCCGCCATGATAATGACAACCGACCATAATGCATAGAAAGATACAGAAGTAAAGAGGATAAACTCCTATCCATTGTTGGAATATTCCAGTCTTTTGTTCTCAGATTCTCATCTCTCCTCGCTTCTGTCTGGAGCTGCTGATCCCTGTTAGTGCTGTTGGTGATTCTCCTGCTCATACGCTGGCATAACACATTGAACGGCACCCATTTATGATTAAAAGATGGGAACTCTCCACTGGGGTATTTAGAACCCATGGAGACTGACAGTAATCACAATCACAGAACAAACAGGCTCAGTTAACCCCTTCCTTACATCACATCTCATATCACAGTAAAAGGGAATATTTACTCAGTCTGGGTGGAATGGATGAGGGTTACTGGATGGACTATGAATCGTACATTATTAAAATATTTTTCCTTGAATGTACGGGTACTGTAAGAGCACAGCAGGATTGTTCATGTCCCACTCTGTCTATAAAAGGAGACAGGGTTTAAATGTCAGACCATCTGCATAAGATGTCTGGTGAGGACATTTCTGGATACACGAACTCAAGGGAGAAATTGAGGATTGCAGATGCTGAAGATCAGAGTCGGGAATGTGGTGCTGGAAAAGCACAGCCAGTCAGGAAGCATCCGAGGAGCAGGAGAATCAACATTTTGTGTGTAAACCCTTCATTAGGAAAGAGGGTGTTAAGAGATAAATGGGATGGGGTGGGGTTGGTGTGAAGGTAGCTGAGAATGTGATAGATAGATGAAGGTGGTATGTCGGAGAGGAGGGTGGAAGAGATAGGTGGGAAGGATAATGGACGGGTAGGACACATCAACAGGGCAGTGCTGAGTTGGAAGGTTAGATTTGGGATAAGGTGGGGGTCAGGAAATGAGAAAACTGGTGAAATCATCATTGATCCCATGTGGTTTTAGGGTCACAGGGCGGAAGATGAAGCTTTCTTCCTCCACACGTCGGGTGGTTAAGGAATGGAGGTGGAGGAAGCCCAGGACGTGCATGTCCATGGCAGAGTGGGAGGGGGAGTTAAAGTGTTCAGCTATGGTGCGGTGTGATTGGTTGGTGCAGGTATCCCACAGATGTTCTCTGAAGTGTTCCGTAAGTTGGTGTCCTGTGTCCCCAATGTAGACGAGTTAACATCGGGAGCAACGGATACAGTCGGTGCCATGTGTGGAAGTGCAGGTAAAAATCCAATTGATGTGGAAGGTTCCTTTGGGGTATTGGACGGAGGTGAGGCGGAGGTGAAGGTGCAGGTTTTACAACTCCTGTTATTCTCATCTCAATGCAGAGTGGCCTGTCTGTACCTAATGTTGTGGCCCCTTGTTCTTTGATGTCCCAGTCAGGGGAATTATCATCCCTGCTTCCAATCTGTCTCACCCTGTCAGAATTTTAGATATTTCACTGAAATCACCAATCATTTTCCTAAACCCCATGGAATGCAGGCCCAGTCGCCTAAAACTCTGCTCCCACAACAAACCGGTCTTCCCAGAGATCAGTCTGGTCAACCTTCACTGCTCTCCCTCAATGTCAGATTTGTCCTTTATTGGTAAGGTGAGCAAAACCGCACAAAATACTGCACAATGTTCGAGATGGGGTCTCACCAAGGGCCTGTACAGCTGCAGTAAGACACCCTTACTCCAATACTCCAATACTCCTGAAATGAAGGTCAATGGGCTATTTATCTTCCAAACTGCTTTCTGTTCCTGCAATATTGCTTTCAGTGACTGGTGTACAAAGTGATCCAAATCCTTTCAATGTTACAGCTACCCATTTGGTGGGTCTATGCACACTGGTCAGTGTGTCAGTGCCATTCCCATGATTGACTTCTGGTTTCACAACTCAAAGCCCTGCATGGCCTTCACAGGTCAGCGCATAAGGAAACAAAAATAAAGCTTTAGTTCCTCTATCGATCAACATTTTTCAATCAATCCATTTTCAATTGATCGGCTGGCATTCTATTGTTTCCAACAAAGTGCACAACATCACATCTCCAACCCCCCCCCCCCCCCCCCCACATTGCTGTACTGAGCTGCAATTGCTTTATCTTCCCTTTCACAATGACATATCTTTAGAAGCTATCACTCTTATAATTCTCATTGTTATACTCTTCGGAAAAGCATCAATTTCTATTTTAAACAGTTTAATGATGAGCATTCCACAATCATACAATCACAGAAACACAGACTCCATATCATTCGAAATACAGCACGATCTACATTAGTCCCACTTTCTGACATGAGGCCCAGAACCAGGCATGTTATGACACTGCAAAAGCTCGTCCAAGTACTTTGCATTGTTGTGGAGTTACCCATAACAACCATTCTCTCTCTTCCGGACCCCACCATCTTTTGGGTGACAAAATATCTATAAATTCTCTCTAAACCTCAAGCACTTCACTTGTTCCCTTGTTCTTGACTAAAAGGAACAGCTGCTGTCTATCCACTCTGTCCATACCCCTCGTAATCTTATCCTTCTGAACCACGTCCCCTCAGCCTCCTTCTGCTCCAAAGTAAACAACCGAGCTTATCCAGCCTCTCGCTCCATCCCAGGGAACATCCTGGTGAATCACCCCCACAAACCCCATTCCCCTCAGTGTAAAGACATCATTTCATAATGTGCTATCCTCAACTTCACACTGCATACCATCTTGCCCTAAACAAACTCCTGTATAACTCTTATAATCTATGTCTACGACTCCTAAGCCTTTTTAGCTCAACTATTAACCTGTTCAGTCACATTTAGGGATGTGTGGAAAAGCATCCTCTGAGATTCGTAGTGTGCTGCCATTCATTGAATCCTCCCCTGCCTGGTTCCTTCTCCCAAAGTGCATCAACTCATATTTACTAGCGTTACATTCCATCTGCCATCGATCTGTACTTCTGACCATTCCGTCTGTATCTTCCTGCAGCATAAGGCCTTCCTCCTCGCTGCCAACCACCCGGCCAATCTTTGTGTCCAACTCAAACTGATTTATCACGCTATCCCCCACTCTCCCCTCCACATTCTCATCTCCAAAATTTATGATAACCATAAATGATAAGGTTAAAAATTACACAAAAACATCTTAGAGTCCAAAAGGTTGATTCGCTAGTACTGGGTTTCGAAGGGCTGCTTCTTCATTAGGTGGTTGTGCACTTTGAAAGCTTGAAATTAAACCAATTGGACTATAACCCCAGTGTTGTGTGATTTTTAACATTGTCGATATCCAATCCAACACCAGCTCCTCCGAATCACAAATATTTGCTTGGATCCCTTCCATTCGTCTAAAATGCTTGGAACCCATTTACCACCTTCCATTTATCTACAATGGCTTCCAGTCTCTGCAGAATGTACAGGAAAATAAAACAGTCATCGACTGTGCAATTAATACGTCCATTGGTGCCTTAGTTCAGATATTTTGATACGAAGTACATCTGTTTTGTCAGACTTAACAATGTCCCATCTAGTTACATTTTTCAAGTACTGCCATGTTACTGATATAAATTGGCTTTATATCTATAGTTCCATAAACACCATCTGATCACTTGGTTTTCTAGGTGATTTTCTGGATCTTCCTCCATGAAGACAGATACAAAGTAACTGGTTATTTTCTTGGCCATTTCCTTGTTCTCTACAATAAACTCTCCTCTCCCGATTACAAATTTCTACGTTTGACATTGCTTTTCTTTTGTTTCCTTTGACATATAGATAGGAGATTGATGCAGTCTTTGTGTTCCTGCCTGTTGGCACGCATGTTCGCATTGTGATTTCCTTATCAGCTTCATGGCCCTCCTTTTCTGGATCATCAATTTCTGAGAATTCTCAGGTTTCCACAATTTCTGGAATTCTTCTGAAGTCACTTCCTATCATTAATATAATATTTAATTTGTTACGTTAACCATCATTAAGTCTCTTGCTCACTCTGTGGTGTTTGTAAGTTCAATAAAGAGACGTATTTTTCCGACTTTGCAGTACTTCTATAAATCTCCTGATCCTGACCAGATCTATTCAGGAACTCTGCAGTTGGATAGAGAAAAAAATACGGAGCCCTAGTTGGTACTTTTCCAACTTCGCTGGCCAACGTGTGAGGTCCTTGAAGACTGGAGGACAATGAATACTGTGCCCTTATTCAAGGAGGGCTACAAAGGTAAACCTGGGAGCTATAGACGAGTAGAACTAACATCTGCAGTAGATAGTTACTTGAGGAGATTCTGAGAGATAAGATATGCAGAGGAACCTTGATTAGCCGATTGAGATGGACGGAGCACTATTTCATTTAGATAATTGATTATTCTGTTAATTGATCTACTCTGAGGCTCGGAGTTTTCTGTGAAGTCTTCTCCCCATTCAGGAGAAAAGGAAAAAGCATACTGCGTGCGAGACCCCACGCTACGTCTGCTCCCACCCCGCCTTGTCTGCTTCTACCCTGCCCCAACTAAGCCCTGCCCACCCCGAACCCTGTCCACTCCCACGCCGCCGCTCACACGCCCACAACCCCGTCCACTCCCACCCCACGTCCCTGTCTGTCCCCACCCACCCACAACCTGCCTGCTCCCACACCCCCCACCCGCCCGCCCACATCCTCATCCGCTCCCACCCCATGCTACTGCCTTCCCCGCCCTCCCCAAACCCTGTCCACTCCCATCCCAACCCCGCCCCACCAGCCCACAAATCCCGTCCAATCCCACACCCGTCTGCCCCTGCCCGTTCCTAACCCTGCAACACCAACGTCGGTCCCCTAACCCCACACATCCGACCATCCCACCCATCATCCAAACCCCATCCACACACCCGCACGACTCTAACTCTGCTCCCCCAACCCTGCACCGCCAAACCCCACACTCCCAACCATCCCCACCCAGCTTCGGACTCCCGTCTGCGCCCCATCCGCCCCTAGACCTGTACCCCCAAACCAGCATCTCCAACCACCTCCCCTAGGACAGCCAGACTGTACACCAACAGGACTGCTGCTGCTGTCTTTGTGGGGTAAGTCATCAAATAGCACACACACACACACACACAGACACACACACACACACATACACACACACACACACACACACACACACACGTTTTGGCAAGTTCCACCTTTGCTGTGTTGGTGCAGCTACCTGGGGAAGGGGGGTTGAGCGTAAACCCCTATATAGAACTCCAGAGAAAGTGTGGGGTGAGAGAGATAGAGAAGTCGGGAGGTCAGTTTTTTTGGAGACAGTACCTGGACTGTTCTTGGCAGCATTTTAGTTAGACAAGTTTTTTTTTAATCATTGTACCTGCAAACAAAAGACGCAATCAGGCTTGAAAGACATAATGTTTCTATCGGGAACTTTAGATCCCCTTTGGATCATCCAAACTTCGGAGAATTTATATTTGGACAATCGTGGTTCCTCTATACATGCATTTGAAAGACAGGGTTTGATTAGCAGAGGTCAGCATGGCTTTGTGCATGAGAGATCATGGCTTTCAACCTTGTTACAGTGTTTTGATGAAGTGACCAGGAACAGTGATGAGGGCTGAATGGTATATTAGTCTATATGGATTTCTGTAAGGCCTTTGATAAGGTTACAGAAGATCAGCTAGTCTGGAATGTTTGATTGCCTGGAATCCAGGGGGAACCGGTTAAATAGATATGCAATCAGCTTGTTGGTAGGAAGCAAAGAGTAATATAGAAAGGATGCTTGTCGGACTGGAGACCTGTGAATAGTGAAACACCTCAGGGGTCGGTGCTGGGAACATTGTTTCTATATATATATATATATATATACACATATTATATTATATATATTCTCTCATCTACATCATAGATGTACGTATTATATATATATATATAATTTACCTATTACATACATCTATGATCTAGATGAGAATGCACTGGCATTATTTGCAAGTTTGTTGTTGACACTAAAATAGGCAGCATCATGGAAAGTGTGGAAGGCTATCAGGAATTTTGGAAATTTCAACAGCATCTTGGTCAGCAGTGGACTGAGCAATGGAAAATTCAGTTCAATACAGATCGGTGCAAGTTCTTGCATTTTAGAAAGTCGAGTCAATGTTGGAGTTTCATGGTGAATGCTTGGGCTTTAAGGAGTGTAGTTGAGCAGAGGGATCTTGGAATTCAGATGCACGGTGCTCTGAAAGTGATACACAGGTACACAGGGCAGTGAAGAGGGCATTTGGCACACTGGCCTTCATCAGTCAGTGCACTGAGTATCGAAGTTGAGGAGTTACGTTGCACTTACACAGGACGCTGGTGAGGCAGTATTTGAAGCGTCATGATCGGTTTTGTTAACTTTCCAATTGGAATGATATTATTAAACTGGAAAGAGTGCAGAAGAAATTTACAAGGACGTTGCCAAGTTCTTAATGATCTGAGTTTTAGGGAGAGGTTGGACAAGGTAGGACTTTTTACTTCAGAGTATATGAGACTGAGAGAGATCTTATAGACGCTTAAAATATCACAGGAGGCATGGATAGAATGAATGCACCCAGTCTTTTCTTCCCAGGGTTGGACAGCAATGACTGACAAGAGGGCATCAGTTTAAGGTCAGGGGGTAAGAATAAAAGGGAAACTGACGAGCAATGATCTTTACACGCACCTTGGTATGCATATGGAATGAGATGCCAGGGAAGTGATTGAGGTGGATACATTAGCAACATTTAAAAGGCATTTGGACAAATACTCGGATAGAAAAGGATTAGAAGGATACAGGGCGATGGCAGGGAAATGGGTTTGAGTGAATGGACATTTTGTTCAGAATAGACCACTTTGAGCTGAAGGACCTGTGTCCGTGCTCTAGGACTCTGTGAGTCGAACAACCATTGCTTGTCTCCCACTGAATGTTATATTGTACTTTCCCAATTTACCGGAGCGAACTTGACACTCTACCCTCCAGGCTTCCATGATGCTTGACCAGAATGCTCGCAATTTGGTATTGTATGCGGACGCCATGTAAAATGCACCTTATTAACGTCACTATTACCCAAAAACTGCTGCAGAGTAAGGTTAGTAATTAGTCTTTCTTACCACATCACACCAACTCCGGAATAACCTGCTCTCTAGTTTGGTTCACAACATACACTCAACCCACCTCATATACACTTATGGAATTTATTTTTCACAGCATGAGCAGTCACTTAGTTAACACAGTTTAGATACAACTTGAGACCATTCAATAAGACTGCAGTATTCACAATACTTGCATGTGTAATTTCCAGAGCACGTGATGTTCTGATTTTCTGCTACCGTTTTGGCTTCGATATATAAAACAACAATGTTTGCTTCTCCTTGCTATTTGTAAGCTCTACCTAAACTGCTTCTGCGAAAGCTGAGGGACATGTCTGTTTCGTTATGAATGATAAGACATGGACAAGACATTCGCGGAGGCTCACCTCGACGCTGGGATTATCTGAATAAATATCCAACAATACAGGACAATCATTAATAATCTTCCCCGCTCTGACAGGATAAGTGTCACTGTATTCTGTCTGCTTCCTCACACTCACTGTATATCTGATATAGCACCTGCCCCCGAACAAGGCTCAAGCTCTATCTCCAAATAAGGCTCAGGCACTAACACGCTCACTATTGAATACAACAACTTCCTTCCCTCACTTTCTCTGTCACTTATGCAATAGCCTCCACACTAATAACAAGAATGAATACAATACTGTGGACTGACTCACTCAGGACACCTCACCATGTGACCCCATTTGGACCAGCACTAACAGCAGGGCCACCCACTCCCACCCTCACTCCCTTTCTCCCATTCCAGGAGAAAAAGCCTGGAATAGGACAGAAAAAGGCCAACCCAGGTGGGGGGGTGCCTGATCTCTGTTCCCTCTGCCCTCCGTACGCTGTGTAGGGAGGACCTTGTTACGACCCAAAGAGTACCGGGACGACTTGTGTGGGGCAATGATCAGCCTAGGACAATTCTCACTTTCAACCCACTGGCAGTTCCAGCGTCAGCTTTCTCACTCTCCAAACAAAAATCAGAAACCTCACTGCACAGAGATGCAGGTATAGAATTACATTGAAATATTAGTAAATACCCCAATATACTAACATGTAAATTATGTACAAGAAGACAAGCATACACACACATAGAAGCACACAAAGACATATACAGTCACACAAAAATGAAACAAACACAGATAGAAATACACACGCTGGTACACAGACAGATGTAGGCAAACAAGTGCCCATATAACAAGCAGATGGACACACACTAGTCTCATTAATACACAAATAGATCAGTCTTTGATTTATAAGGGGATCAGTGATGCTAGGAAAAAGGCAGAAGAATGAGGTTGGGGAACATATAAGAAATTATGAAATGGGATATCAGGCTCGATGGATTGAATGGCCGAATTCTGCTCTTTTTTTAGTTCTCACGTGGTGTTATGCTATCAGGCGTTTTCTTCCTGAGACAGCAGCAGAGGCTGGGATATTTGATTGGAAAGAGACAGAGGAAATGTGGGACAGGTTTGGAGTGCTGAATGGCTTCTGTCTGTTCCTAATTACTATATTTTTTTATCTGAAAAGAGATGGTGATTTGATGTTGGGTTATCAAAGTTTAAAATAACGGGTCCCGCAATGAAATAGTGTTGTACTCTCTGTGGTGTCCTCCTTCAGGCTATCAGTATAGATTGTAAATAACTGATGCCATCGGACACATATTGTGCTACTCCAGCAGATACACTTTTACCATAATGATCCATTAATCCTGACTCTCCGATTTCTATGTGTTAACCAATCATCATCCGATGCTAATACATTATCCGTCAGAGTATGAGCTTCTGTCTCGTGTAAGAACCTTTATTTTGTGATAGCTTGTCGAAAATATCTGGAAATCCTTGCGTCTACCAGATCCCATTTATCAAATCCGCTTGTTACGTTCTCAGGGATCTCCAGAAACACGTTGCATGAACTTAAAGGCAAAATATAATTTCCCGATTCACAAAACCACACTGACTCTGTGTAAAGCTTTTCTAAACGTCCATGCTGGCCAGGTTTTCCAAACTAAATTGGTCCCACCTGCTTGCATTTGGCGCACAAGCCTCTAAATGTTTTCCATTCATATGCTTGTCAAAATGTCTTTTCAATGATACGGCTGTCCATGCATCTTCCTCTGGCAGCTCATTCCATACCCTGACCACTCTCTGTGTAAAAACGTTGTTCCTTCGTCCCTTTTAAATATTTCCCCTTTCACCTTAACGCTATGCCTTCTATGTTTGAACTCACCCATCCTGTGGAAAAGACTTGAGCTGGGCCCAGTGCAGAGGAGAGTGTGTTCCTGCTTACTTTTCCGGAGCAAGCACAGGACCTGGAATTAGCGACTGCTACATCAGCAGAGGCAACGTGTGTGAGGTTTGGCCAGTCAGAAAAGGTGTTGCAAGAAGATCGGGGACTTCGTTGTTGGTTGGGTGGTGCGTTGGTGTTGATGAAGTAGACAATCAAAGGGCATCATTACAACTTCGATGAGGTGGGTGCAACAGTAAGAGACATGTCTCTGACATTGGAGGGTCTGGCACTGTGGGCGACGAGGTGGTGATGGAAGAGTATTGCCCAGCGGCAAAGATTTTGCCTGAGGATCAGCAACCTCGATGTTGGTGGCCTCTCGTGTAGATGGTGATGAAGCTGGTATCCAGTGATGGTGGATGCAGGTGTAAGGAGCTGACTCAGGACCCATGGATTTTCTTACAGGTATATGTTTCTTTTTTTTTCAATATTCAGTCTTCAAATCGTTTAAAACCGTGTCAGTTTGATGCAGAAATGTCTTGTATATACCGTGTAAAATACACCTGAGAGGAAACTCCAAATCAATATCAAAATATTCCGTTCATTGTTTCCTGATAAGGCCATGTCCATACGTTAGCCCTAGTTCCATAAGATGTAATGTGCACACTAGTTTTGGGACTTTACCGAAAATCTTACCAAAAATTCAAATACATCACATCATAATTGACTAACCAGTCAGTATCTCAAATATGATTCCCATTTCATCAATTTATGCTGACGCTGTCTATGTTCATTACTTTCAATCCCAATATTTTCTACAAAACCATGTATTAACCAATTTCATTCTATTCTTTTTTTCACCTGACTTGGGTTTCCTAGTCGTGCTGGGAAGTTTTTTTTTGTTTTGTTGATGTTTTCTTCTGTGAAGACAGAACTGAAGCACTTGCTTCACTGTTCCGCCATTTCCCTGTTTTTCCATTCTCTATTCTCTGGTTTCAGATTGTAATAAGCTGCTAATTTTCGTTTACTTTCGCAATAACATACTTTTGGAAGCTATTACAGTTGAGTCGTATAACCTTTATTAATACGTGTTTTCAGTATCCAGCAATTTCTGCCTTAGGCTGCTCAATGACTACCCTTCCACAATCATACAACCAGAGAAGGAGATATTCTGCACCATCAGAAATACAGCACGATATACCTTATTCCCACATTCCTACATGCAGCCTGTACGGGGGGAATGTTATTAGAATCTGATGCTTATCCATGTACTTCTTAACGGTTATGTGGTGACCCACGACAACACCCCTCCCAGGGAGTGCATTCCAGACCACAACACTCTCTGGGAGAAAAAAAAAACAATTCTCAAATTCTCTGTAAATCTCAAACCCTTCACTTTAAATGTCTTATCCCTTGTTCTTGGTCTTTTAACTAAAAGGAACAGCTGCTGTCTATCCACCTTGTCCATGTCCCTTGTAATCTCATCCTTCTGAATCACGTCCCCTTCAGCCCTATCTTTTCCAAGTAAACGACCCGAGCTTATCTAATCTCTCTCCATCCCTGATAAACTCCATCCCAGGAAACATTCTGGTGAATCTCATCTTTACCCCCTCCAGTGTAATCACATTCTTTCTGCAATTTAGCTCCCAGAACTTCATGCAGCATTCTATCTGGGGCCTAACCAATGGCGTGTTCCCCGATCATATTATGTACATCTCGATGAACAAACAAAATGCCTACAGTCCCATGTTCTTTCTGAATTAACTTATTACCCGTCCAATCACATTCAGAGATGTGTGGAGAAGTACCCTCTGAGATTCCTAGCGTGTTACTTCTTCCAAAGTGCATCACCTCATATTTATCAGGGCTATATTCCATCTGCCATTGATGGAATGGTCAGACCATTTCCTCTCTTGTCTGAAACATTATCCTGTGATACAGCTCATGTGGATTTACATCATCCCAACTTGCATCTTAGTTGAGAGCTCTTAATGCATCTTCTCGAATTCTGTACCTGCATCTTCCGTCTCCCAGGGAAAACAGATACGAAACACTCATGTAATAATCCATCAATGTTCTCCAGCTTCACATATTGATTGCCCCCTTGGTTTATAATTGGCTCTAATTGTTCCCTGGTTATTCTGTTCTACTTGTTGTTTGTTGTATATTCTCTCTCACCTTGCCTGCTGCACTTCTTCACGCACCTGTATTAGTAAGTCTCCTGAGTGTGAATTTTCTAAGCTTCCATGAAATCACGTCCTATTTTTGAAACATTACAGAACACAGGTATAATCTCATCCGCACTCAATGCAGTCTGTGCAGAACATTTTTAATTCTATGTTCCCGTTCTCGTTAAATGAAGGCCAACTTCACGTTTATCTTTCCATTTCCAAATGGTCCCTCCTGAATTGCTTTGGTTTAATATTATTTGCTACTTACTGTCTGAACTCTTAAACCTGAATATCTAACTATATCACATCTACTGGTTTTCCATTGTCTCTGTCTACAACAAACAATTTTTTGAAAAGTAATTAAAGTTGATTTCTTTTCAGGGGAGATTCAAGATATTGGCGACCCAGTAGGTTTGCCCTGCTCAGCTCTACACCAGAACCCAAACAAAATGGCGCATTCACCATCTTTTTCTTACCCCTTGTGGTACAAATACTGCTCCCCTGTATTGCTATATGTCACTTGAAGTGAGTAAGGAAAATGACTAAGGGTAAAGGACCACGTGGATCGCATCTAGCAGGCACTGCCCTGCAGCCATGTATACACCCGTGGCTGTGACGTCGGCCTCTGCGAACCCGCCAAGGGACTTAATATTAGAGCAGAGCTTGGTCATGGAGTACGTAAAATTCCGAGAGAAGATTGATTCAGAGATGGAGGAGACCCATACCAGGCTGAAACCGATCTCGGCCAGGCTGCAGAAGCATGACTTGGAGACCAGGCGTCTCAGACACATGTCATGGAGGATGATCAGCAGACTGCGTCCTCTAAAACTGCAGTGGAATGCTCAGCAGTTCGGATCCAGGCCTTGGGATGGTGGGTACCAGGCGTGGAGGAGCAGGTCGACTTTGAAAATCGAGGCCATCATAAGAATATCTGCCTGGTCTTGCTGGCGGGACGGGAAGAAGAAGGCCAGCCCGTCAGTTTTTGGAGCAATGGCTTCGGTAGTTTTTGAAGCTGGAAATCGAGACGGGCCGGGTGCAGGTCGAGCAGGCCCACCAGATAGCAGTGCGCAAGCTCGGGTGAGTCCAGCACATCCGCCCAGTCATTATGCAACTCCTGCACTATGGAGAGAAACAAATCATTCTCCAGCTCTGGGGAAGGATCCACAGGCTCTGATATCCAAACGATCACGAATTATATTTTCCCCGGACCTTTCTACGGTTATTGTCCACACGAGGCAGGCCTTTGATAGGGTAAGAAGGAAGCTGAGGGAATTGAATATTCAGGATACTGTAAGATACCCGACAATATTACGTTTCAACCACGGAGGGTCCGTGTTTAATTTTGACTCACTAGAAAATGCAAAGGACTTCCCGGACACTTAAAGATAGATTGGCTGGCTCAAATAGTATGGACAATCATGTTCTCTTTGTTTCCTCTGTGGCTTGCCTCGTTTACATGTTTTTTATTATATATGTGGGGGTCCCATTCATGTCTCTTTCTCTCTTTTCTCCTTTCTTCCTCCCCTCCCATTAACCTTTCTTTTGTATAATTTCCTTTTCGTTTCTCTCTCTTAGTACGGAATGGGAGTAGTGTTCGGGGTGTGGGGGTGGGGTGGGGGGGAGATGTGGTGGTGGAGGGTTACATTTTTTTTCACCAGAACAGTTGGATATGGATGGGACGGGTTGAGTGCCCACTTTTCTTGTCGTAAGACACATGCAACTTTTTAAAGTTTGTTTTGTCTGGTTTTGGCAAGCAGCTTTACCCAGTTGGAGCCAAGGAGGTTGAATGCGTAGTATGAGCGCTGCCTGTGGGGAAGGATGGAGAATCACCTCTTATTTGTGTTATATGTGGTTACATTGTGCAAGGAGTTGTCAGGAGTTTTGAGCTGGTGGTTTTTGCAGTTGTATTTTCGTGTTTATATGAACTGTTTACCCCTTTCCCTCAGTGCGCAATAAAAGGGATCCTTCCTCACGGGGGATCACGTAATATTTCGGATGGCTATGGCTAACCACTCATATAAATTGTGCACCTGGAACATTAAAAGGGAGTCATTCACCAATTGATGCTTTCAGACCTTACAAAGCAAAGGGTCAATGTAGCATTGGTGCCAGAAAAAAAGGCATCTAACCAATAAGGAATATTTAAAGTTACAGATGAGAGTGTTTGGCTGGGTGTTATTTTCATCCTTTGAGTCAAAATGTAGAAGAGTAGATTTTCTCATTCAGAAGAACCTTCTATATCAGTTGCCTGTCCAAATTAAGGACGAATGTCAGCTGTTTCTGATACATAAAGCTTTATTACATGGAGAGGAACATGGGAGAGAGTCATAGAGTCATAGAGATGTAAAGCATGGAAACAGACAACTTCTGTCCAACCCATTCATGCCACCAGATATTCCAACCCAATCTAGTCCCACCTGCCAGCACCCGGCCTGTATCCCTGTAAACCCTTCCTATTCATATACCCATCCAAATGTCTCTTAAATGTTCCAATTTTACCAGCCTCCACCATTTCTTATGGTAGCTCATTCCATACTCGAACCACCTTTGAAAGGTTGCCTATCAGGTCTCTTTTATATTTTCCACTCTCACCATAAACCTATGCCCTCTAGTTCTGGACTCCCCAACCCCAGGGAAAATACATTGCCTCTTTACCCTATCCATGTCCCTCATAATTTTGTGTAACTCTATAAGGTCTCCATTCAACCTCCGAAACTCCAGAAAAAACAGCCCCAGCCTGTTCATCCTCTCCCTATAGCTGAAATCCTCCAACCCTGGCAACATCCTTGTAAACCTTTTCTGAACCCTTTCAGGTTTCCCAACATTTTTCCGATAGGAAGGAGACCCGAATTACACACAATATTCAAACAGTGGCCTAAACAATGCTCTGTACAGCTGCAACATGACCTCCCAACTCCTGTACTCAATATTCTGACCAATAAAAGAAAGCATACCAAAAGCCTTATTAACTATCCTATCTACTGCGACTCCACATTCAAGGAGCCATGAACCTGCACTCCAAGTTATCTTTGTTCAGCAACACTCCCTAGGACCTTTCCATTTACTGTATAAGTCCTGCTAAGATTTGCTTTCCCAAAATGCAGCACCTCGCATTTATCTGAATTAAACTCCATCTGACACTTCTCAGCCCATTGGCCCATCTGGTTCAGATCCTGTTGTAATCTGAGGAAAGCCTCTTCGCTGTCCGCTACACCTGCAATTTTGGTGTCATCTGTAAACCTACTAATTGTACCTCTTATGCTCGCATCCAAATCATTTATGTAAATGCCAAAAAGTAGAGGACCCAGAACCGATCCTTGTGGCACTCTACCGGTCACAGGCCCCCATTCTGAAATAACAACCCTCCACCACTACCCTCTCTCTTCTACCTTTGAGCCAGTTCTGTATCGAAATGGCTAGTTCTCCCTGTATTCCATGATCTCTAACCTTGCTAATCAGTCTCCCATGGGGAAACTTGTTGAACGCCTTACTGAAGTCCACATAGATCACGTAAACTGCTCTGCCCTCATTAATCCACTATGTTACTTCTTCAAAAAAAATCAATCAAGTTTGTGAGACATGATTTCCCATGCACAAAGCCATGTTGACTATCCCGAATCAGTCCTTGCCTTTCCAAGTACATGTGCATCGTGTCCCTCTGGATTCCATCCAACAACTTCCACCGAGGTCAGGCTCACCAGTCTATAGTTCCCCGGCTTGTCTTTACCACCCTTCTTAAAAGTGGCACCACGTTTGCCAACCTCCAGTCTTCTGGCACCTCACGTGCGACAAACGATGATACAAATATCTCAGCAAGGGGCCAAGCAATCTCTTCTCCAACTTCCCATGGAGTTCTTGGGTACACCTGCTCAGGACCTGGAGATTTATCCACGCTTACCTGTTTCAAGATATCCAGCACTTCCTCCTCTGTAATCTGAACATTTTATAAGATGTCACCATCTATTTTCTTACAGTCTATGTCTTCCATATCTGTTTCCACAGTAAATACTGATGCAAAACACTCATTTAGTATCTCTCCCATTATCTGCGGCTCCACACAAAAGCCACCTTGCTGATCTTTGAGGGGCCATATTCTCTCCATAGCTACCCTTTTGACCTTAATATATTTGTAAATACCGTTTCCATTCTCCTTAATTATATTTGCAAAAGCCATTTAATGTCCGCTTTTTGCCCTCCTGATCTCCCTCTTAAGCAGGCTCCTACTTCCCTTGTACTCTTCTAAGGATTCACTCAATCTATCCTGTCTATATGCTTCCTTCTTTTTCTTAACCAAACCGTCAATTTCTTTCGTCATCCAGCATTCCCTATACCTACCAGCCTTTCCTTTCACCCAGACAGGAGTATACTTTCTCTGGATTCTTGTTATCTCATTTCTGAAAGCTTCCCATTTTCCAGCCATCCCTTTACCTGCGAAAATCTGCCTGCAATCAGCTTTCGAAAGTTCTTGCCCAATACCGTCAAAATTGGCCGTTCTCCGATTTAGAACTTCAACTTTTAGATCTGGTCTATCCTTTTCCATCACTAGTTTAAAACAAATAGAATTATGATCGCTGGCCCCAAAGTTCTCCCCCAGTGACACGTCAATCACCTGCCCTGCCTTATTTCCCAAGAGAAGGTAAACTTTTGCACCTTCTCTAGTAGGTACATCCACATATTGGATCTGAAAATTGGCTTGTAAGCACTTACGAAATTTCTCTCCATCTAAACCTTTAACACATTGGAAGTTGCAGTCTATGATTGAAAAGTTAAAAATCCCCTACCATACCTACCGTTTTATTCTTACAGACAGCTGAGTTATCCTTAGATGTTTGTTTCTCAATTTCCCTCTGACTATCAGGGGGTCTACAATAGAATGCCAATAAGGTGATCATCTCTTTCTTATTTCTCAGTTCCACCCAAATAACTTCCCTGGATGTATTTTCTGGAATATCCTCCCTCAGCACAGCTGTAATGCTATCCCTTATCAAAAAATGCCACTCCGCTCCTTTCTTGCGTCTCTTTCTATCCTTCCTGGAACATTAAGCTGCCATTCCTGCCCATCCCTGAGCCATGTTTCTGTAATTGCTATGATATCCCAGTCCCATGTTCCTAACCATGCCCTGAGCTCAGTCTCAGAGTGATCTCTGACGTCACTCTCTCCGTGGCTACCACCCCACTCCCCCAAACCTTACTAGTTTAAATCCTCCTGAGCAGTTCTTGCAAATTTCTCTGTCAGTATACTACTCCCCTTCCAATTTAGGTGCAATCCGTCCTTCTTGTACAGGTCACTTCTACCCCAAAAGAGATTCCAATGATCCAGAAATGTGAATCCTTCTCCCATACACCAGCTCCACAGCCATGCATTCAACTGCTCACTAGCTCGTAGCGCTGGGAGTAATCCTTGAGGGCTTCTTTTTAAATTTCTGCCTAACCCTATGTAATCTCCCTTCAGAATCTCAACCTTTTCCCTTCCTATATCGTTGGTTCCAATGTGGACAACGACCTCCTGCTGGCCCCTCTCGCCCGTGAGAAGATTCTGCACCCTCTCTGAGACATCCTTGATCCTAGCACCAGTGAAACAACACACCATTCTGCTTTTTCTGTGCTGGATGCAGAAATGTCTGTCTGTACCTCTGACTACATGAATCCCCGAACACAATTGATCTCTTGGAAGCCGACGTACCCCTCGTTGCATTAGAGCCAGTCTTAATACCAGAAACTTGGCTGTTCGTGCTACGTTCCCTGAGAATCCATCACCCCATCATTTTCCAAAACAGCATACCTGTTTGAAATGGGTACATCCACAAAATACTCCTACCCGAGCTGCCTACCTCTCTTACCGTTATTGGAGTTAACGCATCTGTGTGACTTTTTCTGAGCCTTTCCCCCTTCCTATAACTGCCATCCATCACATACTGTTGCTGTTGCAAATTCCTCATCGCTCCTCACTGTCTCTCCAACCGATATATTTCATCTGGTAAGACTCGCATCCAACAGCATTTATGGCAGATTAAATCTGTAGTAACTTTTAAACTCTCTTTCAACTCCCACATCTGACAAGAAGTACATATCACTGCAAAGGCCAGTTTTGCTCCTTCACAATTTACAGACCCAAAAAATAACACCGTCTTATTCCTCTACAAAACACTGCACCAGGTTAAATTAATAGCTATAGCTTTTTTTAAGTTTAATCAAGAGACTTATCTCCAAAAACATATGATCAAGAAAGAACCCACGATACTCACTACTGCAACCTTTCTATTGGACAGAATTAAAACAACAATTAACCTATCTGATTCTGTGCTGCCCAAACAGATTTCTACAAGATTAGTCGTGAAATTCACTGTTTGTTATGTTTTGCAGACGCACTCCGACGTCCAGCGATACATGAATTCAAAAACAGCAAAGGCAGTAACTGTGCAGGTTCTCTTTCTCTCTCTCTCTCTCTCTCTCTCTCTCTCTCTCTCTCTCTCCCCCCCCCCACCCCCGCACTGTCCTCACCTTGTGCTTCTTTTGTCTGTTCTTCCCGCTTTTGAAACTGCTGTTGTTTTGACATTGTTTCTTTTTCCCCAAATTTCCAAAACAATTCAACAGCAAATAAAACTAATTGCTGCTCCTGGAATATGAGGAAATCACCTCCAGCATCGAAAATACCTCAAAAAAAAGCAGCTCTTACAGCCAGAAAGTTTTCCCCTTCTCCATCTTGCCCCTGGTACACCCTTCAAATTAACGGATGCACTCTCCAGGTTGATGGCCCTTGGGAGGCATCATGCTATTTTAGGGGGAGACTTTAACCAATATATGGATCCCAAGGTGGATAGGGTCTTACGGGTTCTCGACGATATTTCCCTGCAATCTAGGCAACTGGTGGATCTAAACAGGGAGCTGGGCTTGGTGGATGCGTGGAGATTGTTCACCCTTAGGGTAGGGACTTCACCTTTGCACCGAATCCACATAAGTGCCAAACTAGGATCGACATGTTTTTGCCCTATTGGCCGTTTTGAGTTCAGTGCTGTCCTGTAGAATTGGGACCATAGCCATTTCTGATCATGCGACAGTGTACACGAAGGTTTAGGATGGTGGCGATGGGACATGCTCGCAGTAGTGGAGCATGGATACCTTCCTCCTGAAGGATAGCTAGTCATAGAGTTGTAGAGATGTACAGCATGGAAACAGACCCATCAGTCAAACCTATAAATGCCGACCAGATATCCCAACCCAATCTAGTCCCACCTGCCAGCACCCAGCACATATCCCTCCAAACGCTTCCTATTCATATACCCATCCAAATGCCTCTTAAATGTTTTAATTGTACCAACCTCCACCACATCCTCTGGCAGATCATTCCATATGCGTACCACCCTCTGCGTGAAACAGTTGATCCTTGGGTCTCGTTTATGTCTTTCCGCTCTCAACATAAACCTATATCCTCTAGTTCTGGACTCCCCGACCCCAGGGAAAATACTTTATCTCTTTCTCCTATCCATCCCCCTAATAATTTTGTAAACCTCTATAACGTCGACCCTCAGGCTATGACGCTGCAGGGAAAACAGCCCCAGCCTGTTCAGTCTCTCCCTGTAGTTGAAATCCTCCAACCCTGGCAACATCCTTGTAATTTTTTTCTGAACCCTTTCAGGTTTCACAACATCTTTCCGATAGGAAGGAGACCTGAATTACACGCAATATTCCAACAGTGGCCTAACCAATGTCCTGTACAGCCGCAACATGGCCTCCCAACCACTGTACTCAATACTCTGACCTATAAAGGAAAGCATACCAAACACCTTTCTCACTATTGTATCTACCTGCGACTCAACTTTCAAGGAGCTATGAACCTGCACTCCAAGGTCTCTTTGTCCAGCAACACTCCCTTGCACCTTGCCATTAAGTGTATAAGTCCTGCTAAGGTGTGTGTGTGTTGGGGTGGTTGCTTTCATAGTTCAGGACTTGGTCTGTGTGTGCGGCTTTTCTGTATCCCTTCGTGGTGAATTCTCCGTTCGGTGTTCTTTGCACTATCACGTCCAGGAATGGGAGCTGGTTGTCCTTTTCTTCCACACAAACGAAGTTGCATCAGGACATTATTCGAAAGGGCCACAACACACTGCAGCACACCAGAACTACAAAAAGAGGAAGAAGAACACCTATACAAGGTATTCAACAAAAACGGATACCCGTGCAATTTCATCAACAGATGACTCAGGGAAAGACAACGAAATGATGACATGCCACAACCCAAAGGACTGGCCGCATTCCCATACATCAGGAGCATTTCTGAACTGACAGCCAGACTGCTGCGACCACTAGGACTCATAACAGCACACCAACCAACAGCCACTCTCAGACAACAACTCACCAGGACAAAGGACCCGATACCCAGCATGAGCAAAACCAACGTGGTTTACAAAATCCCATGCAAGGACTGCACAAAACACTACATAGGACAAACAGGAAGACAGCTAACAACCCGCATCCATGAACACCAACTGGCCACGAAACGACACGACCAGCTATCCCTAGTAGCCATACACTCAGATGACAAACAGCATGAATTCGATTGGGACAACACCACTATTATAGGACAGGTCAAACAGAAAACAGCCAGGGAATTCCTAGAAGCATGGCACTCATCCACGAATTCGATCAACAGACACATCGACCTAGACCCTATATACCAGCCACTGCAGCGGACAGCTACTGACAACCGGAAGCGGCAGATTGAAACCAGTATAAATGCCGGAGGAATCAGCACAGAAGCGCTTCACAGGAGGCTCCCAAGCACTGAAGATGTCACCAAGAAAGGGGACGAAACGTTTGCAAGAAAAACTCCCAGCTCGGCGAACAGAACCACAACCAGAATGAAAGTGCTCAGAATGCACTGATGGAGGTGGCTGTAGAAGATACAACAGCAATGATGGTATCTTGCGATGTACATGAGGTAGCAGGGAATAAAATGATACACAACATTTTATAACTTCTAAAGGCATCAGGTATCATTGCAACTTGGTGGTCCGAAGGGCCTGTTCCTGTGCTGTACAGTTCAAGACAAGATTTCAGCAAGATAGTGGCCAATTGCTGATTGAATAACTCCTGATGATCAGCAGCCCCATTCATGCAGATTCCTCCTCATTAATTTTCAGGTTCACATCCTCCCTCCCACTGTGGGGAAACTCAACATGGACAATTTGATATGAATGTTAGAGCTGGTATCTGGTGACGCCATCATGATCCTCGCTCCTGTGGCTTTCGGTCTTGGACACAAGCGTCTCAGGGGACACTGCAGAGACCAAAGCTGCATGTACTACATATCCTCCAATGCTGGCATCAGACATATGTCAGCCTCACCATGCCATCCCTGCAGATCTCCGACCTACTGACAGTACGCTTTTGTACTTCAATGCTGCAGCTCAGGGTGTACTGACAGCTCTTATTGCAATGCTGCTGTAAAGACACTGTGCTCAGGGACACACACAAAGCTCATGGCCTGTCCCTCTGGACTGCTCACTCAGTGTTTGTACACACTAAATGCTGCTGCGAGGACACTATGCTCAGGGACACCCACCCAGCTCATGGACTGTCCCTCTGGGCTGCTCACTCCGTGTTTGTACACATTCACTTTGAGCTGACTTGAATGCTCACATAATTATTGCCTTACCTCACCCTGCCTTGAGCAGTGTTACCTCTCAGCTAGAGCTACCAGGCTCACCCACCTGCTGCATTGTCTTGGCGTTTAGTGCAAACACAAATCCAGGGAGCTTGGTATCATTGTCCACAGTCAATCACGGTGCCTAGCACAGGGAGTCAGGGGGAGTCTCAGGTCCCAGTCCGGGAGTTTGGACACGGTCAGTCAGTCATTCCCCTGCAAAGGGGGAGGGTGGTGGTGAGAAGCTGAATGTTAGTAGACTTGGAGGAAGGTATCGGTTCCTTGATTAGCAAGTTTGCAGATGACACTAAGATTGGTGGAGTAGCAGACAGTGAAGGGGAATGTCAGATAATACAACAGAATATAGATAGATTGGAGAGGCGGGCCGAGAAAGGGCAGATGGAGTTCAATCCGGGCAAATGCGAGGTGATGCATTTCGGAAGATCCAATTCAGGAGTGAACTATATAGTAAATGGGAAGGTCCTGGGAAAAATTAAGATCTGGGTATTCAGATCCATTGTTCCTTGAAGGTGGTAACGCAGGTCAGTAAAGTGGCCAAGGCAGCATACGTCATGCTTTCCTTCATTGGACGTGGTATTGAGTCCAACAGTTGGCAGGTCATGTTACAGTCGTATAGGACTTTGGTTTAGAATATTACGTACGGTTCTGGTCTGCTCATTACCAAAATGACGTGCATGTTTTGGAGAGGGTGCAGAGGAGTTCACCTGGATATTGCCTGGTATAGAGGGCACTAGCAATAAGGAGAGATTGAATAGTTTTGGATTATTTTCATTAGAAAGATGAAGGTTGACTGGAGACCTGATTGTGGTCTGCAAAAGCATGGGATGTATAGACAAGGTGGATAGCAAGAAGCATTTTTCCCCCAGAGTGTGGAACTCAATTACTAGGGGTCACGAGTTCACAGTGAGAGAGGAGAGGTTTAGGGCAGATATGTGTGGAAAGATCATTACGCAGAGAGTGATGGGGGCCTGGAACACTTTGCCAGCGGAGCTGGTACAGGCGGGAATTATAACGTCAGTTAAGATGTATCCATACAGATGTATGAATGGGTAAGGAGCAAAGTGGTACAGATCCTCACCAAATAGGCGACGTAATAGGCGACAGGTTTAGACAGAGAATCTGGATCAGCGGAGGCTTAGCGGCCTGAAGAGCCTGTTCCTGTGCTGTGATTTTCTTTGTTCTTTCAATGGCCTGCAGTTTAGATGGATCTTATAGTAGGATAAAAGATTGACACAACATTTAGGGCTAAAGAACCTGTACTGTGCTGTACTGTTCTATGTTCTAATTAGGGAGGGTTACATTGCAGGAAGAGGTTTCGGGAGGCTGAAGAGGATGGGATCTGAATGAATAGATACATTAGGGAGCTTTACTAGGATTGTCGGAGGTTACAGAGACAGCAATGGTCTGATCTAGAGAAAACGACATAGACTGGAAGGGTTGTGGGGACTGGAGGTGGTTTCACAGGGAGCACATAGAACCACTGGGTGTTACAGAAATGTGGAGAGCTGTACGGTCTACATGTGTTCATGAAGATGGAGAGGTTGGGAGGGATGGAGCGGTTTACAGGGAGAAGGGTGTTAGTAGGATGGAGCGGTTTACACAGACAGGGAGGATTTTCGGTGAATGGAGCAGATGACAGAGATAGTGGGTTGTATAGACTGGGGGACCAAACAGAGATATGGAGGGTAGTCGTGACTGAAGATGTTTATAGATATAGGAAGTTTTACTTCTGCAGATTATTCAGATATAAAAGGTGTGGGGTCT
Organism: Hemiscyllium ocellatum; assembly: GCF_020745735.1. Lineage (NCBI taxonomy): Eukaryota > Metazoa > Chordata > Chondrichthyes > Orectolobiformes > Hemiscylliidae > Hemiscyllium > Hemiscyllium ocellatum. The sequence continues at coordinate 647,331 of NW_026868433.1, read as the reverse complement.
GACAGATTATCCAGAAGGGCAGTAATTTTGGTTGGAGACAGTTTCACAGATAAGGAAGCATTAGTAACCTCCTCCAGAATGGTCAAACGGGAAAGGGTTGTAGGGGAGGGTGAGTTTACACAGGTAGGGGCGTAAGAGCTAGAGAAGGTTATGGAGAAGAGTAAATGGATGGAAATACAGGAGGGTCTTACATTGAAAGGGTGAGTGTTAGCGATGGGATGATGTCACACAGAGAGTGAGTCTCATCAGAACTGGATCGGGAGAATCACAGGCTTTCAGTAGGTTATACAGATCGGGTGTGCTGCAGGCACCTGAAAGGATTGTTGTGTCTCCACGGAGTGATAGTGTCTTTAGGACTCGAAGAGGTACGTAGATACAGAAACATTGAAGACAATGTGTGCCACCTTTTTTTCTTGAACAGAGCCTCATATCCCCCATCAGCCAGGGATCCCTAAACCTGGCAGCTTTTCCCTTGCTCTAACAGGGATATTTTGGATTCTTGAGACCACACTTTTAAAAGCCTCCCATTTGCCAGTCACTCTTTTTCCTTCAAACAGACCACCCAGTGGATGGGTGCATGATGTGAAGGAGCTGGTGTTGGACTGGGATGGACAACGTTAAAACTCACACAACACCAGCTTACAGTCCAGCAGGTTTATTTGGAGGCTCTGGGTTTCATAGCGCTGCTCCTTCATCAGGTGGTTGTCGAGCACAATAAACAGGCACAGAATTTATAGCAACAGGATTGCAGTGTGATGGAATGCAATATCCAACAAACTTAGTTTAAGTTTTCATCTTTTAGAATGATCACCTGGACTTCAAAAGCTGGTGCTTTGAATTAAATCTCTTGGACTATAACCTGCTGTTGTGTGATTTTTAATTCATCCAATCGACCTCTGCTTGATTCTCCCAAATAGCCCCAAAATTGGTCCTGCTCCAGACTAAGACCTTAATCTGTGGACCTGCCTGATCTTTTCTTCACAACTATGTTAAAACGAGGACAGTTGTGGTCATTGGACTCGAAGTGCTCTCCGACTGACACTTCAGTCACTTGCCCGACCACGTTTTCTGAGGGGAGGTCTCGTTTTCAGCTGCCTGAGTAGAGTGGGGCCCTCTCCATATTGATCTAGGAAACCTTCTTGGACACATTTGACAAATTCCACCCCATACAGGACTTTTACATTCTGGGTTGTCCAATCAATACAGGGGAAGTTAAAATTCCAAACAATACTATTCTGTTATTTCTGTAGGTACCTGCAACCTTTCTTCACATCTGCTCCTCTCGTACCCACTGCCTATTTGGCGATCCGGAACACCATCCCAGCAGACTGACCATTCCCTTTTTGTTTCTAATTTCGATACATGTGACCTCATTTGATCACCCCGAAAGAGTATCCTCTCTAAGCACGGTCGTTATGTCCTCCCTTATCAATAAGGCAGCTGCCTCTCCTCACTTACTTGTCCTTCTATCACGCCTGTACCTTGTGTGTCCTGGAACACTGAGCTGCCAGTCCTGCCCTTCTCTCAGCCATGTTTCTGTTATGGCTATAATATCGCAGTCCCCAGAGCCAATCTATGCTCTGAGCTCACCTGCCTTGCCAGTCAGGCCTCGTGTGTTGAAATAAATATCCTTCAAACCAGAAGTATTTTCCCTCCCTATTCTGTGCCCTGGATATCCTGGATAGGAAACTTGCTCTCGATGGCTGATGTATTTTCCCCTGACTGGTTGATGGTACCTCTCTTACTCAGAGTCCAAACCCCTGCCAAACTAGTTTAAACCGTCCAGGGTAAGACAAACAAATCTCCACCCAGGGATACTGATGCCCTTCTGGTTCCCCCTTGTTCAGGTTACCTCTACCCCAGAAGAGATCCCAATGATCCAAGAACTGAAAATTCTACGCCTCCACCAGTTCCTCAACCACACCCCATATGGTCTATCTTTCTATTTCTATCCTCACTGGCACGTGGCACTGGGAGTAATCTGGTGATCACAACCCTTGAGGTCCTGTTTTTTAACTTCTTTCCTCACTCCCTGTACATATTTCACAGGATCCCTTCCCCTTGACTAACGATGTCATGTGGACCGGTGTGCACAATGACCTCTGGGTACTTACCCTGTCACTTCAGAATGTTCAGTCACAGCTCAGATACACCCTTGACCCTGGTACCCGGGAAGCAGCACACCATCTTGGGGTCTCTTGTCTGTCCCCCTGACAAGTGAGTCTCCTATCAGTATCACTATCATTAGAGAGGATCTGGCAAACCGAGACTGGGAGGACAATCTGCAGTTGGTTCTATATTTGGAAAATGAGAGTATGTTAAAGTGATACACTGAGAATTCATGGCCAGTGTGGTCCTTGCAAGGGAATAGTAAAGGCAGCAAGACCAGCGAATACTGGTAAAGCGAAATCGTGAGTTTGATAAAGAAAATACAGTGCAATAAACTCAGGTGAAGGCATTCAAAAGTATAGAGTGTGCAAGGAGGCTCCTTAAAAATGAAGGACAAACAATGGCCATTAAACATCCTTGGGAGATGGTGTTAAGGAAAAGCCACAAGGTATTTTAGCAGTATAGTTAGAACAAGAGAGTTACTGGGGAAAGTGTGGGGCCTGTTAGAAACCAAAGGGACAATCGGCACATGGAGCCAGAGGAAGTAGGTGAGGTCTTCAATGAATACTTCCCATCTGTATTCACACAGGAGCAATGCATTGTAGCCGGGGATTTCAGTAGGTATGGTGAGATTCTCAAACATATTAAGATCAATAAGGAGGAGGTATTAAATGTTTTCACAGGCATAAAGGTAGAGGAATCCCCAAAACCCAATGAAATGTATCCCACGCTGCTATGGGAGGTAAGGGAGGAGATTGCTGGGGCCCTGGTGGATATATTTCATACTTTGCTGGATGATTGGAGGATAGCTAATGTGGTTCCTATGTTCAAGAAGGGCAGCAGGGATAGGCCAGATAATTACAGAGCAGATAGTCTGACAGCAGGGGGAGGGAAATTATTGGGAACAATTCTGAGGAGCAGAATGAATCAAAATTTGGAAAGGCAGAGATCAATTAGGGATACGCATAATAGATTTGGTAGAGTAAGATCCTTTCCAAATTCAGCTGAGATTTTATTTGAAATTACGATTGAGGATTTTGATGAGGGCTGTGCAGGTGATGGAGCTCATTACATCGTTTGACGAGGTCCCACATTGAAGGTTGGTCCAACAGACAGGATCCACAACTGGTGGAGGGCTGTTTTACGATTGAAATTCTTTCACCAACGTTGTACCACAGTGATTTGTGCGGGAGTCATTGCTGTTTATTATATACATTAATAACTCTGATGTGAAAGCAGAAGATATCATTAGTAGGTTTGCAAATGACATGAAAGGTGAGGATGTTGTCCATAGTGAGGTGGATGGTGCCAGGTTGTAGTCTGAAAGTAGAAACTGGGACAGAACATCAAGACAGGAACTTAAGTAGAAACATCAGGAAAGAGCACAGCAGAGAGTGATGGAAAACTGACTGATTCAAGTGCATTTATTTCAAACTAAAAGGCCGAACAATGAAGGCAAATGAAATCGGCGGATGGATGAGAACATGGGACTGGAATACCATAGATATGGCAGAATCACAGCTGAGAGCGGGACAGGACTGGGAGCTAAATGTTCCAGGATACAGATTCCATAGGGAGGATAAAACAGGAAGTGAGAGATGAGAGGGTGGGGCTTTTGATCAATGGAATACCACAGTAGCACTGAGGGAAGATATTCCTGGGGAAAGCCCATTGAAGCTATAATAGTGCAATTGAGAAATGGGAATGCATCATCATCAGTTTGATATGACTGTACTACAGGCCCACAACAGTCAGCGAGATTTTGGGGTTGGAATGGTCAGGGATTTTAACTTTCCAAACCTAGTCTGGGACTGCCAGAGTGCTCACAGCTTGAATGGGTGGAATTTGTTAGGCATGTACAAGAAAAATGTCTCAGTCAAAATGTAAATGGTTGGAATGCAGGAAGGGGTAAAACCCGCCCTCTCCTTGGGGAACATGGTAGGGAAAGGGACTGAGGCATTAGTGGGGCAACACTTTTGCAAAGTGAGCAGAATTGTATTAGTTTGAAAATAGCGATGGAAAAGCACAAGCTTGGTCCACAAGTTAAAGATCAAAATTCGTCTTGCCGCAATCCAGAAGGTATTAGTGAAGAGGTTTTGGCAATTGATTGTGGAGGCTATTTGCAGGTAAAGGGACGTCATCAAGGTGGAAACTTTCAAAAGAGCGATAACATGCGAGTTCAGGGACACCATAGTTCTGTGAGTGTGAAGGACAATGCTAACACAAGTGAGATACACTGGATAAATGGGGGTATTGAGGATCTGGTCAACAAAAAGTGGGAACATGTCACATATAGGCAGCTGGATTAAGGGAATCCATTGAAGAACATAGCGGGTGGAGTAATTCACTTAAGAGGGATATCAGGAGGGCACAAAGGGGGACACAAAAAGCATTGGCAGATCAGGCTGAGGAAAATCCAAAGAGATTCTTCAAGCATATTCTTCAGGAGATTAACGAGTGGCAGAGTATAGCTCCTTGACGACGAATGGGGCCATCCAAGTGTGGAAACACAGGAGAGGGGTGAGATCCTGAACAAAAATTTCACATTTGAACTTAACTTGGAGAAATACTGGGAAAGTCAGGGAATAAGGAACAGTAACGTCTTCAAAAGACTCCACTTAACAGAACAGGAGGTACTGAAACTTCTGAAATGCATATAAGATGGACAAATCCTTGGGAATTAATCAAGTATATCCCAGGATATTGCGGGAAGCTCAGGATGAAATTGTCGGGTCCCATAAAAGAGATATTTCTATCACTGATAGCCATGGGTGATGAGCTGGAAGCCTGGAGGGGGGCTAAGGTTGTGCCAGTACTAAGGAAAGGCTGCAAGGGAAAGTCAGGGACATCAACGCAAATTCGTTTGATGTCAGCGATGCAGACGTTGTTGGAAGCGATTCTGCGGGACAGGAGTTACATGCATTTGCAACGACAAGGATTGATTAGGGATAATCAGCACAGCTTTAGAACGCTGCATAGAATTCTGATCATCCTGATCTGGGAAGCATTTCCTGAAATTGCAAATGGAACAAAGATTGACGAAGATGTTCCTGATACTGGATGGTTTGACAGAATCGGAGAGGCTGGATAAGCTGGAAAATACATGGGGGAATGAGATAGATTTGGCAGAGAAGTTTATGTAGAATGCGAAGAATTTTCTACAGCACACAAGTACAAAAAAGCAACTGGAGAGACACTAGGGCTCCTCAATGATCAGTGAGGCTATCCAAGTGTCGAACCAAAGGAGATGGGCGAGAGCCTAAATGAGCGTTTCATGTCAGAACGTACTGTGGACAAAGACTAGGAAACAAAGGGAAAGAAACAGTGATGGCTTGTAAAGAGTCCCCATTACAGAAGAGGTGGTGCTGGAGATCTTAGAACACAAAGGTAGAGAAAGCCCTAGCTCCTGAAGAAGTGTATACCAGAACATTGTGGCAAAGTAGCAGCAGGGATGCGAACAGAAATATTTCTTTCATTGTCCTTCACATTTCCACTGGGTGTAGGTGGCTGAAGGGTGACCTTATAACGCTTTATAAACCCATGAGGGGTACAGGTAGCCAATGTCTTTTCCCAAGGGTAGTGGAGTCCATAACTAGATGGGATGGAACTGCAGAAGGATAAGGTGTTAGCAATTCTGGAAAGTGTAAAAAGTGGGCCCCTGGGCCAGATGGGATGTATTCTTGGCTTCTCTGGGAGGCCAGTAAGAAGATTGCTGAGCCTTTGGCTTTGATATTTATGTCGTCATTGCCTTCAGGAATAGTGTCAGAAGGCCAGACGACAGCAAATATTGTCCCCTTGACCAAGAAGGGGAATAGAGACAACCCTGGGTAATTAAAGAGCTGTGAGTCTCACTTCGATTCTTGGTAAAGTGTTGGAAAGGCTTGTAATAGCTTGCATTTATAATCTGGAGATGAATACGTTGATGAGGGATAGTCAGAACGGTTTAGTGAAGGGTAAGTCATGCCTCACAAACCTTGTTGAATTCTTTGAGGTGACCAAACAGGTGGATGTGGGTAAAGCAGAACTTGGTAGTGCAGATGAGCAGAGAGATCACTGTGTCCATATACATGGATCATTGAAAGTTGCCACCCAGTTTGACAGGGTTGTTAAGAAGGCATTCACCATGTGAGCTTTTATTGGTACAGGGATTGAATTTCGGAACCATGAGATAATGCTGCAGCTGTACCAAACTCTAGTGCGGCCGCATTTGGAGTGTTGCCTATAGTCCAGGTCACCGCATTAGCAGAAGCATGTTAAAATATTTGGAAAGGGTTCCGAGGAGTTTTACTACGATGTTGCCTGGTACGGAGGGAAGGTATTATGAGGAAGGCTGAGGAACTTGAATCTGTTTGTGTTTGAGAGAAGAGTTTAAGGCCAATTTATTGAGACATATAAGATAATCAGAGGGTTACATGGGTTGGACAGTGAGAGCCTTTTCCATCGGATGGCGATGCCTAGCACGAGGGCAAATAGGTTTAAATTGAGGTAGTAATAATATTAATAATAATTAATAAACCTGGGACAAATGCCAGAGGTAGAGTCTTTAGTCAGAATAGTCAGAGCATGGAATGCATGGCCTGAAACAGTGGCAGACTCGAGAACTTTGTGGGCATTTAAACGGTCATTGGACAGGCATATGGGTGAGAATGGAATAGGGAAGGTTAGATGGGCTTCAGATTGGCTCCACAGGTTGGCACACATTCTGGGCCGAACTGTACTGTCATGTTCTATGTTCTGTGTTCTGGAGGGCATAAGTAGGAGATGGGAGAGGAAAAAACTGAAAAGGGTTAAGAGGAGAAGATTTTCCACACAGAGTATGGTGCAGGTATGGAATGGGTTTCCAGGGGAAGTGGTAGAGAAAAGTACAATAACAAAATCTAAAAAACATTTGGTTAGGTACATGGAGAGGAGAAGGTTTAAAGAGATATGGGTCAAGTACAGGGAAATGCGACTCGGTCAGGGAGTCTGGTCAACATGGACTATTTGGATCGAAGGAACCGTTTCCGTGCTGCGTGACCCTGTCTCCTATTATTGGAGGAGGATACTATTGAGATAAGGCATGTTATAGACACTGAAGGAAGTTACAGCGATAGGGAAAGTAGTCTGGAATGCAGTACAATTCAAGTATGTAGAGGGAGTATCGGGAGGGGAGGAGGTTACTGGGACAGGAACTGTTATAATAGTTACAATTTATTGAAGCTACTAGTCACCAAGACATGCCATAGATAGTGTGTTGCAGAGTAGTGAGTCTTAGCACAACAGAATGTAATATAGGTGTGTTGATTGAGCTGTACGGTGCTCCCCCTCCATCACTGTATCTATGTCGTGTTTTGTTAGCCGATGTTTGGAGTTCTCTCTTTGCTTACTGCTCTATTCACTGTGTGTGATCTTACCTCACTGCAGGATTTATTGAAGACTCCAAATCTCCCTTCCTTTTGTCTCCCTGGCTGATCAACCATCTTCAATGTGGCGATGGACGATATACCCAGCAGCTGGGAAGTCTATTGAGTCAGGCCCTTCCTAATACCTACAGGAGTCTGAGGAATAGACAGTATGGGAAACTAGACTGATCCCGTGAGGGATACACATGGAGAATGGCACTAAGTCCAACAGAGATCTGAAAAACCCTGTCTCCATCCCTGGCCTGTGCTGCTGCGTCTCTCTGGAATGAAGACTTCAATTGGCTCAGGATCTGGAGTAGCTGCAAGAGTGAGAGACGCTGACAGAGGCAGCAATTAGACCCTCACAGTGAGGGATACCACATGGAGTGAGACTGAGTGATATCACCAGAGGGCAGGAAGATTTCATAATGAAACAATCATGTAGGAAGAACAGGTTTAGGTTCCTGATGCCCTGGTATCAGTGCTCAGGTATGAGCAACCTTTGAGCAGGTGAAGTGATGGCCTCGTGGTATTATTGCGAGAGCATGTATCCGAAACCTCACCCAATGTTCATTGGAGGCAGGTTTGAATCCCACCATCAGAAATGGTGGAATTTGCAATCATCATTTTTTTAAAAATTGCAATTAACAATCCATGAATAAGTATGAAATCATTGCTGATGTCCAAAACAATGTTGTTCATCAAAAATACACTCGGGGACATCTGCTATCCTCACGTGGTCTGTACGACATCCCCACAGCAAAGTGTTTGCCTCTGAAATGGCCGAGCAAGTTACTCAGCTCAAGGGCAGCGAGGGCTGGGCAAGAAAGGCTGGTCAGTCAGAGACACCAACATCCCATACCGAGTTTAAAAATAAACCATTCGGATGGTCCCACTGGAAGTGTGCTGGGACCAGTGTCTTGGCCAATCAAGTCGGTAGGTTTAGGGACAGGGTTTTAAACTGACAGAGAGGATGCAGGGACAGGGTTCAGGTGAAAGGAGTTTTCCAAATCCAAATAGAAAAGGTGAAGCTTTGGAACAGCGTGGGGAATGTGACTGAAGACAAGCAGAAAGCAACAGGATGGGATTAAGTTTAACTAAAACTGTACGTCAGCGAATCAATTTGATGCAGGAAATTTTAGGAAACAGCAAATTATGTTTTGTTTTGTGGAATGGACAGTCTCTGCCATAAGGTAGATGGATTTGTGACACAGAGATAAAAGAGTTAGACATCAGGGTGACGTGGTTACAGGGTGAAAAAAAGTGAACATAAATATTCAATGGTTCACAACCTTGTGCAAACTCAGGCAAAGTGGACAACGCTAACAATAATTGATAACAAAGGCATTACAGAGAAAGCATTTGGCGTCAGATCATGAAGTAGAGTCAGTCTGAATGTAAATTCTGGCTACTACTTGCCAAGGACACAAGCAGCAGAACAGTTTTAGCCCACTGAACAGCATTTCATTGCTCATCACTGCATTACACAGGAACTCGCTGGAATTTTTAATAAAGGCATAATGACAATTCAGTGAAAATTCAAAATTTGTATAATCTTGACAATCACACTGACAACAGTGATATTGGAAGGGAAGTTCGGAGAATTTTTTCAGTGTTCCTTTCAATAACATATTGTGCAATTGGCTAGGATGTAACTATGTCAGATCGACCATTGCGTGATTAGATTAGATTAGATTAGATTAGATTTACAGTGTGGAAACAGTTCGGCCCAACAAGTCCACACCGACCCGCCGAAGCGAAACCACCCGTACCCCTCCATTTACCCCTTACCTAACACTATGGGCAATTTAGCATGCCAATTCACCTGACCCGCACATCTTTGGATGTGGGAGGAACCGGAGCACCCGGAGGAAACCCACGCTGACACAGGGAGAACGTGCAAACTCCACACAGCCAGTCGCCTGAGTCGGGAATTGAACCCGGGTCTCAGGCGCTGTGAGGCAGCAGTGCTAACCACTGTGCCACCGTGCCGCCCACAAATGAAACTTATAGAATGAGTCGTGTCACCTGGAGAGATCCTCTGGGAAATTGTGATGAAGTGCATTTTAAAGAAATGTAAAATTTTAAAGTGAATCACAGAAAGGACAAGCTACAGCTAAAAACAAATATTGCCGATTACATGAGTTTGAGAGGCGAACTGACCAAGCTAAACAATCTGAACAGACTGGAACATGTGTGTGCGTAAATGAACAGGGGTAAACATTTGAAGGAACAGTGAAAATCACTCAACAAAAGGATATTCCATTGAAACAGACAAACAGACAAAGCCTCATCAAGAAACTCACACCTGTCCCTCACTCAGGACAAAATGGATCATATTAGATTATGAGACTGAGAAGATCACCAAAAAGTACTTAAAATCCTGAGGTGCAAGTGTGCTTTAGGAGTAAGTTTTAAAGGAGTTGCAAAGGGTCTTTTAGCAGGAGGAGGGCAGTGGGAAGAGGAATCCCTGTGAGGGTAAAATGTCACAGTAGGAACAGGGAGAGGTGAAGGTGCTGGAGGTGGTGAGAGTGTTACAGAGAGTGGTCAGGGCCTGAAGTGTGTTTCAAACTAAGTACGGATGTTGCAGCTGGAGGGGTTTGCAGAGGGACATATGTATTTTTATATATTCATTTATGGGATGTGGGCGTCACTGCCTGGAATAGGAGTCTTATACCCCACTCTTAATTACCCAGAGGGCAGCTTAGAGTCAGCCCTCTTGCTGTGGGTCTGGAGTCAAATGTTGGCCAGACCAGGTGAGAATATTTGTTGTCCTTCCCTAAAGCAGGGAAGTGAAACTGATGAGTTCTTCCTACTGATCAGCAATGCATTTATGGTGGCCTCGCCAATGTCTTGTACAGATACAACATGACATCCCAACTCTTCCTCTCAATGCCCTGCCCAATGAAGGTAACCATCCCAAACGCCTGTTTCAATCGTCTGCCTGCCTGTGATGCAACTTTCAAAGAACTGTGTACCTGCATCCCTGTGTCTCTGACTGACAACACCACCCAGGGCCCGAACATTAACTGTACAAGTCCCACCCTGGTTTGTTTCACCAAAATGGAACACTTCACATTTATCTAATTAAACTCAATCTGCAATTCTTCAGCCCATTCTCCCAGCAGTACTGTTAATCTTGTTGTATCATACATAACCTTCTTCACTGTCCACTTTACCACCAATTCCAGTGTCAGCCAAAAACCTTACTTTCCAGGAAACAAATATTCCCTTCCAAACCATTTACCCAAATGACAAACAACAAGAGACCCACGACACCGCGGATCACGTGCCTCCAGTCAGAAAAAAACATGTCTCCCATCACCCTCTGTCTCTAATCATCAAGCCCAATTTTGGATCCAGTTGACTAGCTTCTTCTGAACGCCATAACCTTTTACACTGATTTGAGCTTATTACCCATTTACCATACGGAACGTAGAACACAGAACAGCTCAGAACAAGACACTTCGGCCATGATGCCAAGCCAACATTTTATCCGACTGCAAGGCCAAACTAACTTCCATAGCCTTCATTTTACTATCATCCATATGCCTATCCAAGAGTCTATTAAATGTACAGAAAATATTCAATTTTACTACCACCATTGTCAATACATTCCAACCACCTACAATTCTCTATCCTTATATCCATCCTCCATTCACCTTAAAATTAAACCCTTGTAATAGACATTTATGCCATAGGAGAAAAAGTCTCTTACTATTCACTCTCTCAGTGCCTGTCATCATCTTGTTCACCTCTACCACGTTGTCCCACCCCTTTCTTCACTCCAATGAAAAAAGCCTTCGTCCCCTCAAACTTTCTTAATAAGAAATGCCCTCCATTCCAGGCAGCATCCTGGTATATCTCCCGTGTTCGTTCTCTAAAACTTGCACATCCTTCCTGTAAAGACGGGAAAAAAACTGAACATATTATTCCAGGTGTGGTCTCACCAGGACGCTATAAAGATGCAGTAAAACCTCACTGTTCTTAAAATCATTCCCCTTGCTAAGGAAAGCCAACACAACATATGTCTTTTTAACAACCCTATCAACGTGTGTGGCAACTTTGAGGGATCTATGGATATGGACACCTTAATCTCGCTGATCCTCCACACTGCGAAGCATTCTGCCTTTCACCCTGCATTCTGTATTCAAATTCCACCTTCCAGAATGAATCATTTCACACTTTTCCAGCTTGAACTCCATTTGCCACTTCCAGTCCAGCTCTGCATCCTGTCAATGGGCGCCACGGTGGCACAGTGGTTAGCACTGCTGCCTCACCAGAGACCCGGGTTCGATTCCCGACTCCGGCGACTGACTGTGTGGAGTTTGGACATTCTCCCCGTGTCTGCATGGGTTTCTTCCATGTGCGCAGGTTTCCTCCCACTGTCCAAAGATGTGCGGGCCAATTCAGGTGAATTGGCCATGCTAAATTGCCTGTAGTGTTAAATAGGGGGTATGGGTGGGTTGCGCTTCGGTGGGTGGGTGTGGACTTGTTGGGCCGAAGGGCCTGTTTTCACACTGTAAGTAATCTAATGTCCCATTGCAACCAACAACAGCCCACCACATTACCCACCAATCCACCAGATTGGCAAACTTGCTAACATCCACATCCAAGTCATTTAGCAAAATCACATAGAGCAGAGTCCCAAAGCCGACTGTTACAGAACACCACTGGTCACTGAGCTCCAGGCTCAATACTGTTAATCTGCTGCTGTACTTTGTCTTCTCTGGGCTATGCAATCATGTATCCAGACAGACAGATTTCCCTGTATCCCATGTCTCCTTATTTTCTGAATGAGCTTCAACATATTCTGCCATACCTTCAAAGAATTCAATAAGGTTTGTGAGGCATGACATGCGCCTCACAAACCCATGCTGACTGTCTAATATTTAACTATGATTTTCCAAGTAGTCATAAATTCTGCCCATCTGAGTCCTCTCCAATAATCTGCACTCCACAGATAGTAGACCAAATCTGTAATTCTCAGGATTCTACCTCCGTAACATGGCCCAGACTCTAAAAAATCTTCCCTCCTCTGCCACGTTCCCCAAAAGGGCACTGGAGGATGGTGAGGGTTACAGAGATAGGGAGGGGATATCAGGACTGGAGGATTTTGAAGGCCTTAGGAGGTTTGCAATGCCAAAAGGAGGCTTCAGTGATTATGAGGTTTCATGGTAATGAACGCATTTGAAGAGGGAGCGAGGATTGTAGTGAAATGAAAGGTTTCACAGTTTAGGAGTTTTGTTAGGACTGCAAGAGGTTACTGAGTTGGGGAGGGTGTAAGCACTGGTGGATATTACTTAAACATGTGGTTTTAGTTGCAATGCAAGAAGAGGATGCAGGAAACTGCAGAGTATGGGGTCGGATGGAGGTTACACAAATGGGAAGCGTTGTCAGAGGTGGAGGTTTTACAGAGACTCTCCCTCTTTATGGTCATTTAAGCAGGCATTGGATAGGCATATGGAAGTTATTGGGCTAGTGTAGGTTAGGTAGGATTTGGTCGGCGCAACATCGAGGGCCGAGGGGCCTGTACTGCGCTGTATTTTTCTATGTTCTATGTTCTATGAGACAGCAATGATCTGATCTGGAGCAGATCTTCACCCCTATGACGTCTGAACCCATCTACACCTCTCCACATCGCTGAAACACTTTCCATTCACTACACCAAAGCCCATCCAATCTCTATGGCATCCAACACCAGCGGCACATCTTCATATGTATGTAGCAATTCCTGCCCTACACCCCTACCCTCCTAACTCCATGATATTTGACACCAGCTCCTTCCCTTCCATTTCTCTGTAAACTTCTCCAGACCCTATGCCACTTCCCTCCCACCTATGATCTCTGACACCAACTACATACCTCCATATCTGTGTAACTTTCACCAGCCTCTCCCAGCGTCACTTCCTACCTCTACGACCTCTGACCCTAGCTACACCACTCCATATCACTGGAACCTTCTCCAGGCCCGAAACCCTCTCCCCTCCCACCACTATGTCCTCTGACACCAGCTACACCCCTCCATTTTCTGTAGCCTTCTCTTACACTTCTATCACTTCCTTTCCATCTCTATGATCTCAAACACCAGCTGTACCTCTCCACATCTCTGTAACATTATCCAGCCCCTGATCCCTTCTCTCCTACCTCACTGACTTCTAACGCCATCTACATCTCTTCATATCTCTGTTAGCCTCTCATGCCCTTCACCCCTACTCCACTAACCTCTGACACCAGCTACACTCTTCCATATCTCTGTAATATTCTCCAGCCATTCCACTCCTACCCTTCCACAAACACGAACTCGAACACCATCTGCTCACAACCCATATCCTTGTAACGTCCTCCAGCCCCGGCACCACTCCCCTCCCACCTCGTGACCTCTCACACCAGCTGCACCTCTCCATATCTTTGTAACCGTTTCCAGCCCCTACATCCCTCCTCTCCTAACCTCCATGACCTCTGGCACCAGCAGCATCCCTCCATAATTCTATAACCCTCTCCAGTCCCTGCACCCCTGCCCTCCCACGTCTATGATCTCCAACACCAGCTGCCCTTCTCCATGCCTCTGTAGCCTTTCCAAACCCTACACCCCTCCGCTCCTCTCTCCATGCCCCCTGACACAAGCTACAGACATCCATACCTCTGTAACCCTCTCCCGCCCCAATACCTCTGACCTCCCACTTCTATGATTTCTAACAGCAGCTACACCACCGCATATGTCTGTTACTTTATCCACTCCCTACACCACTCCCCTCCAAACGATTGATCTTTGATGCAAAATACAGCCCTGCATATCTCTGTAACCATCTCCAGCCCCTACACCCCTCCCTATCTCTATAACTCCCTATTAGACCGACGATAACCAACATTCTGTCCTGAACGGCTCATGTGGATGCAATGGTTTAAAAGGCACAACAACACCACTTCTTTCCCAGGCTGGTTAGGAAGTTCGCCAGGTTCATAAGAATCTCAACGTTTTTTAACAGGTGCTCAATGGAAAGCATTGTATCATGGTGCATAACGGCTTCGTCTCGCAACTGTTCTGTCCAGGAGTGCCAGAAACTACAGAAGGTTGTGTTCAACGCCCAGGTCATCACGAAAGTCAAGGTTTCATCCATGGATTCCGTTTACACAGCTCATAGCACTTGAAAGAATGCCAACGCAACCATGCCCCCTCCGACCTCGGTAATGCTCTCCTGCAACATCTTCCACCAGCCAGAAGATATAGAAGCTTTATCAGGCACTAGCAGTTTCAAGAGCAGCATCTTCCCTGCCGTTCTTAAGATTGTGGGATGGACTCCCTAACTTCAAACAGTGCTCATCTTGTTAATATTGATTTTGCTTCATGCATCTCTTGTGCAATGAAAACATTGTACCTCACTTTATCTAACCAAGCTATGATGTGTATGTTCTTGCTTATTGTGACCCCCCAAATGCTGCTTGCAAACAAAGCTATTCGCTATACTTAGGTACACCTGACACAAGATTACTTCATCTGCTCTACCCTGCTATTCCTACTCTCACTAGCATGTGGCACCGGGAGTAATCCAGATATTACTACACACAAGGACCCGTTTATTATCCTCCAGGCTAATTTGCTATATTCTCTCAACAGGACTTCATCCTTTTCTCTTATGTCATTGGTACCAATGTACAGTGACCTCTCACTGATCATTCTCCCCTTTCAGAATATTTTGCACACTCGGAGCCATCCTTCACCCATACAGTAGGGAGGCACCACCCCATTCTGATGGAATCACTGTCAGCTACAGAAAGTGCAGTCTGTGGTGCAGCTTAGAGATTAGATTACTTACAGTGTGGAAACAGGCCCTTGCGCCCAACAAGTCCACACCGACCCGCCGAAGCGCAACCCACACATACCCCTACATTTACCCCTTTACCTAACACTACGGGCAATTTATCCTGGCCAATTCACCTAACCTGCACATCTTTGTGACTGTGGGAGGAAACCGGAGCACGCAGACACGGGGAGAATGTGCAAACTCCATACAGTCAGTCGCCTGAGTCTCCGGCGCTGTGAGGCAGCAGTGCTAACCACTGTGCCACCGTGCCGCACAGTAAGTCAAATTAAATCTTTCAGGACCTAGTCGACATCCTATCTCTGTAACAGTTGCTAGCACAAATAACCAGCCAAACTCTGTTATCTCGGAGAGCATCTACACCCTTCCCTATTTCCGTCACTTCTTCCAGCAATTACACCTCTCTCTATGTCTGGAAACAACATCAGCCCTGAACTTTTTCCCTGTCTCAGTCATGATCTCCAGAAGCTACATTCCTCTGTATCTATGGAACCGCCTCCACAATCTACATCATTCGCTATCTCAGGGATATACGCTCACCCCAAAACGCTTCCTTTGTTTATCATCTGCTCAAGTCCACACACACCTTCCGTTACATCATCTATCACGTCCTCCAACCGAAGAGCTTCCCTTATTGTGTAATTCCATGCAGCAGCAATGTCCATCTATGGAACTTCTGCCAACACCTACAAATGTCGAAATGTCTGAAAACTTCTCCAGCTGTCACACAACTTGTTATCGCTGTCATCTCCTTCAGATACTCCTGCCCTCTATATCTCTGAAAACTCCTTTCATCCTTACCACTGTGGTCATCGCTAGAACTTCCTGCAGTCCCTATACGCTTCCATATTACTGTTATCTCTTCCAAACGCCGTAAATCTCCCTCTTACTGCTGCCTGTAACCCTACCAGACCCATTCCCCTACGTTTACCCCTGACTATAGCACCTCACCTGCACATCTTTGGATTGTGGGAGGAAACCGGTGCACCTGAATGAAACAGCACAGACACGGGGAGAATTGGAAAACTCCACACCGACAGTCGCACGACGGTGAAATCAATACTGGGGTCCCTGCAATGTGAGGCAGTAGTGCTTACCACTGTGCCATTTTATTAATGGCCTAACAATAATCAAGCATTGTCAGTTTGAATGTAAAACTCCTCACTCGAAAATTTACTCTACTTTCCCAATACTTGTGTCACCCAACAGAGATGACAATACTTTTCTAATCCAAATGCAGCGTAAATGCTGATTACAGAACGTCATCATTTCAACAACAAGAAGCAATTTGGTAAGGGAACTATGTTTGATTACTCTCGCGCACAAACACTGACAAATCTTGGATCACGAGAACGATATTTACATCTGAGAGACAAGGACTAAGCAAACATCAAATGATTATTTGGGATTATATTTCTGCTATTAGAAGCAGGGACTTTCAGACGTGCTACATATACGAAATGCTTTCGGACAGTCATGCCTGAAAAAGCTTCAGTGTCGAAAACCTTCAAAGACAACGCAGCCAGCACTGCTCTTTGCTCAACACATTTCAACATAGTCAAAATGACATTAATCTGAGTTCAGCAATTGACGCGCCTTCTCTCTCTTTCTCTCTCTCGCTCACTCTGTCACCTTTACACTTTCACGTATAGTCACTTCCTCACTTTCCACCCGAAAAAATGCCAAGTGTTTACCTGTCCAACGATTTTACTTGCACATTTATCTGAAGTTTCTGGTAGTCATAATCTTGGCTGTCAAAATGATTTGTTCAGGCATGTGTCATCAATTAATTCAGAGGGATAAGTTTTCAACGTATGGACCAAAATTTATTTCCTTTCAGGATGTTGTTGTAGCTGCTTTGCTGTGCCACTACAGTCACGACAGTGTAGGAAAAAATAGTCGAAGGTGTGAAGGGGACCGGAAAGAAAGAATGTCCAGGATTTTGACAGTGCGACACTGAAGGAATCGTCTGAGATACAGAGGGCTGTCCTGTCAGAGAGTGAGATAACTGGTATTGATTTTGAACCGAGGATTACTTCACCTCTCTATCTCTCACAGCCTCTATCGAACCAACTATGCTAACTGAACTCCTGCAGCATTATTGGCTGGACGGCTGTTTTTGCGATGTAGAGTGGCACCAACAGTGTGGGTACTTCCCACACTAGCTGATATCACCATGATGTTCCTAATTTCTCACCCTCACCACTCACCTGGGAGATGGTAACGCTCAGGTTAAACTCACAACCAGTCATGTCTCACTAATAAGTGAGCAGCTTTATATTCCATTGGGATGATGGCAAAGTTTTTGAAGGACGATACATTAAAGTCAGGATGGTGAGTGGCTTGGTAGGAAATATGCATGTAGAGGTGTTCCCATGCATTTACTGCCTTTGTCTTTGGAAAGGTGGCAATTGTTATTTGGAAGATGCTGTTGAAGGAACATCAGCGACTTTCTGCAATGTGAATTGTCAATCATGCATAACGCTTCGACTGAACTTTCAGTGGTGGGTGGAATGCATGTATGCAAATATTGTACCAAATATGGTACCAAAAAAAACTGTCGTTTGCCTTGCACAGTAGATGGTGCAGAGGCTTTCGGAGTTATGCAATGCATTTGCCATGGCAGCGTTCTTTCCCTCTGACCTGCTCTGGGAGCCACATTATTCAATCTGCGAGTCCAATTCATTTTCTGCTCAATAGTAACTTCAGTTTGTTGATCACAATGGTTCACCTACTGCAAAGCCTCTGAATGTCAAGAGGTGTAACTTAAATAATCTCGTGTTCGAGGAGGTAATTGTTTGGCATTTGTGCGTTATGCATTTTATTTGGCCCTGATCAGCACAGCCTTGGATGTCTCTGAGATTTTTCTTCACTGTGGCATGGAGTGCTGCAGTACCTTCGAATACTGCTGAAGATTGTGCAATTATTCGCAAATAGTCTCACTTAAGACACCTTTAATTGACAAGAGGTCAGTTGTACAGTCACAAAAAGACAGTTAGGCCAAGGACACAATCGGGAGGAACTCATGCAGTGTGGGCCTTGAGCTTATATGACTAAACTCCGAAAGCCACATCAATTTCTGTGGGCATGGAGACACATGAAGCTCAGTTTGTTAATGGACAGCAGTTTCCTTTCCCTGAAGGACATTTATGAATTCGATGGGTTGTTACTTCAATTGACGATAGCTTTATGTCAATATTAAAAGTCATAAAATGAATGGATTCAAAACTGGCTCCCTGGCTGAATTTGAGACAAACTTGAAAGTTTTGTGCTAATTACTCAGTAAAAAAACTAAGTTTTATTATTATTTAGTGAATTGCAAACTTGTTTCTACTTAATACCTAGAAAATGTGAATGCAGTCGAAATAAAACCAGACAATGACATTACCATTGACTGCGAACAATTAAGAGAAAATCATGATGGCTGAGTGTATTTGCTCAGTGGGTAAGAAGCAACTATTGATGATCAGAGGAATTGTTTTCCCATGCGAAACAAGTGTTCAGTAGTAAAAAAAGAATACAAGAATACATTCCATGTTGGGTGTGTGTGTGTGTGTCTGTGTGAGAGAGAGAGAGTGAGAAAGACAGAGAGAGAGAGAGAGAGAGAGAGAGAGAGAGAGAGAGAGCGAGAGAGAGAGAGACTGTAAAACACTTAAATCATTCATCTGAATTATGAGCGTTTTAAACAGTGGCTCAGTGGTTAGCACTGCTGCCGCCCAGCACCAGGGACCAGGTTTATTTCCACTGTCTGCAACTGTTTGTGTGGATTTCGCATGTTCCCGCAGTCTCTGTCTGGGTTTTGGGAGATCCAATTTTCTCCCAGAGTCCAACGAAATGCAAATTGAATGGACGAGACGTTCTATGTTGCCTATAGTGTCCAGTGATGTGTAGGATAGCTGGATTGGACAATGGAAATGAAAGTCTACAATAATAGGTTAAAGTATGGATCCAGTGGAATGCTGTCCAGTGGGTTCATGTGGAATCGTTCGTACAAATAGCCTGCTTTCACATTGTACAATGCTCTTGTTCGGAAATCGGTCTTTACTCAGTCTGAAATGACATTGCAATGTGTTTATTCAAATAAAAGCTATTCGGAAATCAAGGTTCATGGATCCTGTTTTGTCCTCCCTTTGTATGGTTGGGAAACTGCATGGGAGATGGAAGTGTGAAAAATACGAAACTCGCTCAAACTCTCATCATTACATCTGATGCGAGCAGGTAATGTAGACTTTGGAGACCTTAACTGTGTTAAAATCCTGATGTGCGTAGAATATATAACCAAGGAAGCAACGAAAAAACTTACAGAGACTCTGACTCAAACATTTAATTCCTCCTCAGCCACAGGGGAAGTGCCAGATGACTGGAGGAAGCTGGTGTGCTTCTATTTTTCAAGAAGGGAGGTGAAGATCAAACAGGAATAACAGGCTATTGAGGTTCATATCGTTTTTCAGGACACGATTGGAGAAAATTTCGAACGAGAGAATGAATCTCCATTTAGTGCGGAAAGTTTTCAGCATGGGCATTCAGGACGGTTTCGTCAGACGGGGTCATGCCTCACAAGTCTAGTGAAGTTTTTCGATGAGGTGACCAGATCAGTAGATAAGGGTTGGGCAGTTGAAGTAGTTCATATGGAATTGGGCAAAGCCTTTGACAAGGTCGCATATGGGGGACTGAGAATGAAGGAAAAAGCACACGGCATCCAGAGTAATTTTGCAGTTTGGTTCCAAATTTGGCTCTGTCAGAGTGGGCAGTGGGTGTTCACAGAGTCATTCTGTGTAATTGGAGACTGGTGTCCAATCGCATCCGACAGGGTTCAGTGCTGGTTCCCTTACTGTTTATAATCTTCATAAATGATTATTGATGTGTGGGTGTGTGTGTATGTGCGTGTGCGTGTGTGTGGTTGGGATATGGGGAGATGCAGTTGATGAGATTGGGAATGATAAATACGATTTTTGATGAAACTTGCATTGTCTGGTTCGTTTTCAGGGAGGAATATAATCTTAGGTGATAGATAGAAATAGATAGATTGATCAGATGGGCATATGAGTGGTTGAGGAAATGGCATCCTTCTAAAATTGTTGATGATGCACTTTAAAAGAAACGCAGTCACCAGAAAAAGGAGTATTCAATGAGTAGTCGGTCATTAAGAAGAGCAGAGGATCTGAAAGGACTTGAGGTGTTGTTGACAGATCCTTGAAGGTGGAATGAATGGATACTTAGGTAGTTTAGAATGCGTATAGTACTCTCGCGTTTTTCAGTCAATGCTTCGATTAGAAGGAGAAAGTGAGGACTTTAGATGCTTGAGATCAGCGTTAAATAGTGTGGGGCTGGGAGAGCACAACAGGTCAGACATTATCCGAGTAACTGAAAAATAGACTTTTCGGGCATAAGACCTTCATCAGAAACGTGGGAGGATTATAAAAGCAGAGGACATGTTGAAGCTGTACAGAACTTTATTTAATCCGCAGTTGGACTGTTGTGTGTAGTTCTGGACACTGCACTGGAAGAATTAATTCCGTCACTGAAAAGAACATGAAAACATTGCTTTGATATTGATGGGAGGAACTGTATGTGATTTTATACAAGCATTGCAGTTTGAAGATTTGCAATTAGTAACTGACATCTAACAGGATCAGATTAATCTAGCCTTTGGGGTATTCAATTACAGTCTTAAATCTCAATGACATCACAAATTTAAAATAAGCCTTCTGTCATAAACTGTTTGTTAAAAATGTTGGCTAAAAATTCAACGTTTCCCAGTGGGACACCACATGATATAAAATAATATCTCTCTAACTGTGTCAGCGCCAGGTAATTCTCCAATTCAGACAGATTATCAGCAGCAGGACCTCAGAGGCTATTTCACAAACAGCAAAATGTATGTTCCAAGGATAATGATCGAAAAAATATACTATACCATCATTGCCATTTTTGGTATTCCTGGTAAGTCTTGAAAGAACTCAGTTTTACAAATCTCTGCATTAAATCATACTTATTTCCTATGATTGATAGTTATTTCCTTTCCATTTCGCATGGCAAATACCGATGACAAATGACAATGTCCCCACTTACTGATTTTAAAGTGAATAGATTATTGATTAGGTGGCTCCTCAGTAATGTGTAGCATTGCCGTTTTCTCTATACCATGCAGCATGGGTTGGCACTGAAGCCACACTGATGGATTTTGAATGAGCACCGGCCCGGGCTGGTCTAGAGTGTGTTGAGGAAGACGGTCTCTCTCCTTGGTAGTTCAAACTCTGCTATCATTCAGATGGTGTTGGTAACAATCCACATCTAAGTAACCTGTTAGCAAGGTGTTTCAAATTCCTTGATGCAAATGTATTTTATTGGTGGATCTCTCTCAGGTACCTGGTTCCAAATTGAAGAGCAGATACCAGGAAGGCAATGGTTGGTTTGAGTAGGTCATTATGGAATGATAAATGAGGGTCAGCACAAATGAGGCTTTGAACATCTTGTGTGTTTTCGTCAATCAGTGGGTGTATGGGACCACGATATTTGTGAGGACAGAGTGCTGGGAGGGGTTTTGATCACAGGGTTCCAAATATGATGTGTATTTCTGGATTGTTTGCTTCCCCAAAAGACGTGTGAGTAGAGCCATTTGTAAAAAGATGCACAGTACTGTAGGGCGGAGTCGAATATGATAAATAATGAGATCTTGAATTTCTTGGCAGCAGCAATCTCACAGTGGTGAAACAGGTTTGTTAAACACGATATTTCCCAACGTTGTCTTTGTTGCCGTTACATTTTGATGTTCCCCAAATGATACTCGTCTATGTGAATAGTGTATAAGGGCATTTGATTGGGATTGTTACTTCATATTTGGATCTGAATCGACGTGTGTGTGTGTGTGTGTGTGTGTGTGTGTGTGTGTGTGTGTGTGTGTGTGTGTGTGTGTGTGTGTGTGTGTGTGTGTGTGTGTGTATATATATCATTATTATTATCGTCTTTGTTATTTTTCCGGTACTGACACTTTGGTGATGAACATCCTGGATATTATTTAGAGAAATTCACTGTGAAACCGTCGTGTTAAACATTGGACAGCAGGTCTCCGTAAATTTTGAGAAATTCCTGTTATTGTACCCCATCCAGAGGACTCAGAACTTTGGAGATTGTGTGGTACAAGAGGATTTTCCCTGATGGAAGTCAAATTGGTTTGGGGTGATTGAAGTACAATTGAAGATATTTGGTATTACATCACTGCTTCAAGACTCCAATCAAGATGAAGAATATCTGGTGAAACGAAGTAGAATTTAGCCCAGCTGCTTGTACTGATGTTCAGCATTGAGGATTTTGGTGAGTTGGGCAACGTGTCAGGGTCACCAGTTGATTTATAATCCATGAGCAGCGCACTGCTAAAAGAATATACACCATTTGTCGATCCTGGTTTGAATGATGCTCTTTTCCTAATGGGGCATCAATGCGATTTTCACGTGAAGTATCACTCCAAGCAGTAATTTTGATTAACACAACACAGACAAATTTATATAAATATATAAATGCCAACAGTAATAATTGCTTTGCTATATCGATGTTAGATCAATGTAGTTCAAGACCTTGCTGGCCGATTTAAGGCAAACGACTTCTTAATAATGTCAAAAGTTCCTGAATGATTGGAAAGCAGAGGTGAGTGGGAATGACTACTCTGCTATGTTTACTTTATGAAAGTTGTTTATGATTAAAGCTGTGCTGGGTGTGGATGTCCATTCTGCGAACTGACACCACGCACGGCAGTTCAGTATGTTCAGCTCCTTCTGCTTAGATGAAATGTTTCATATTTTTCGAATCAATGTTTAATGTGAGTTGATTAATGGAAGACCACATTTAGCAGGTGAATAATCCAAGAATGTTTTGAGGCAATTGAGGTGTAGAGATTATCTTGATGGTGAAAGTGAAGTAAGAATACAGGGACCCGCTGTTTTGTGTAAATGTCAGGATTGCCACATCAACACTGCTTGCTGGGATATATCTGGCACAGCGTTTGTTACATCAGAGTAGTGGATCAGGCACTTTGATGCAATAATGTCTTGTTTTTTCCTTTACAAAATGGTTCACCTGAAGGAAAATGGAGACTTTTTTGTAAAACAAATTTCATTTGGTACCCAATAAGCCTCTGTAAGTTTCAGAGAACACAGATTACTATCATAATGCCAGAGGTTAGTACAACACATTAGACTGAGAGTTCAGGGGCTCTAGCATTCTGCAATGGGGTCTCAGAGTATATCTGTATCTTGAAGTTCATACTTTCCTTCCACAGAGAATCTAACACCAAAACATGGAGTGCTGTCAGAATGCTGATCCATCGACATGAATAATTTTTACATTTATCCCTTCACTTAATGGGCACTGGACTGGGGCGGTAGAAGTTCCTCATGTGTGATATTAACATACGCAGTTAATATTTCCAAATAATCTCTGTCGTGTAACTTCTCAACTAAAAAAAAAACCTTTTGTCTGCAGCTTATAGACATTCTATGTTATCGCGTGATCGACAGGAATGTTGTGCACTATTGATCCAGATCTCCAGGAATCACTCTGTTTGAAGTGCTTACTGATTGTGTAATTGTACGGAATGAGGATCACGACCTCCCGCCCTGATCCTCTGGCTCCAGTGGCCTCATGATACTGACAGGATATACCATTGTCGAATTGCACTGAGTGTTGGT
The DNA here is from genome assembly GCF_020745735.1 of Hemiscyllium ocellatum. Classification (NCBI taxonomy): domain Eukaryota; kingdom Metazoa; phylum Chordata; class Chondrichthyes; order Orectolobiformes; family Hemiscylliidae; genus Hemiscyllium; species Hemiscyllium ocellatum. Next base: position 623,334 of record NW_026868433.1, on the reverse strand, counting down.
AACTGCTCAAATAAAAATTTATCGCACAACATTCTTGCTTTTCTGTGGAGAGCTGTAAATGTAGCATTGTCGTAAGTGTGGAGTACTGAGAGCAGACTACCTGTGACTCCAATTGTAAGTTTTCCTAGGAATATCTTTTACTGTGGGTCAATAACTGAACACCCAATTCCAGTGACAGAGTGATTCTGGGAGCATCTTCAAATTTAATTTAAACGAAAGTGATTTCCTAACCAAAGAGGAACAAATAACCCGAGTGTGAAAGTGTAACAGGGAGCATCTCTCAAAGGAAAAGTGTGCTGAGTTGGAATTATTAACTGGAGCCAAATTACTTACCCCAGCGTTCCTGTGCAAGCAGAAGTATCTCTGACTGCTAATTTATCTGTTTGTGGGGAAGAGAATTAAATATAATATCTGACAGCAAAGGTAACTATGATATTAAAATATGAAACAGTGAGTGCTTCGTTTTTAAGACATTCCTCATTTCTGTACTGCCCAGGGATGAAGTTCTCAATGCAGTTTGCAAAGTTAGAATGGTTTGCTACTAGGAAAATACTCGCAACTGATTTTTTTTTTATGTTTGGTGCTAAGTTTACAGAGTGAAATTTCGGACTGTAGATAATCAGATGCGATATTTTCCATGAGCTATAACGTTCATTCAATAAAGCGCCATGAAGTCATATCATAGTGATTCAAGCAATGTTTTTGATGCTGATTAATCTTCTAGCAAGGTTAGGACAAGTTGTGTTCCATGGCTACACTAATGTCTTATTTGTATATTAATACGCATGTATATAGAGCTGGAAATGTTGTCACGACTTGCCATCTATATCTGATTACAATTAGATTGACAATTGTTGAATCTGCAATTAGCAATCTGCCTACAGCTATTCTTTCAAAGATCGCTGTCCTGCGTTTTGTGATGTGTCTCTCCGTTAGGAAGAAGGGTGTTCGATGAGAACTGTGCATCAACCAGATTTAAGGAAACATATAAAAATAAAAATACTAATAACAATAGAAAATGAAATGTCTGTTTCAACATATAAATAAACTCAGTAGTTGCAATATTACAACTATGTTTAATAAATAACTATAAGAGCACCACATCCAATTAAAAGTCCAGAAGACAGAACATTTAAGATGGCGCTTTAATATACCACACAAGCGTTTCCAATTACCAAGTGTTCCAACTCTGAATGAGCATTCCACATTAATGAACTTCAGATGTAGTCTCCATCATTGGTGGAAATATCATTTCCATAAGTGAATCATAAAGCCCTTTGTACTCTCGATGCATCTTCTTACTCCATGTCACTTCATAGCTTACAAATCTATTTTCCTGATTTATAAGCATTTCTCTCCTTTTAGTGTCACAATGGAAAACATTGCCACTCTGCTGGGGGCTCTATCTCTGTCATTTGTTTGTTGTAGTTGTACGATAGCCTCTGACCTTTCCAAATGACCACGGTAAATCTGTCGTGCGCCACACTCAGGACTGTTTGCCTTGCATTTACAGTAGGATTGGCTGTCATTTTATCGATCAATTGTGCCTACTTTTACAGTTAAATTTAATTTCCTGGAAGAAGGTTCAATTTTTCAGTATAGAAATTACAAATAGTGATTCACAATAAGGCAGCCCTCGGGAAAAGAACAACTGAACTCAATGCGATTACACCTATCTTTGGTTTCATTCTGACCACAGGTGAAGATGGTTTCGGCTGTTGGAGTGCAATTATCTCCACTGTCGAATGTCGCTGCTGCAACTATTCAGGGTCATATACTCATCCCCAAAATCTGTAGTTGCCTCAACAATGCCTTTCCTTCCATTATCATTTTCAAATTGGAGATGTTTCATTGTGATCGCACAATGTTTAGCACCAGGTAATGCATTAGGTATTGAAGAAATCTGTGTCAACAAACAGAAATATAAAATCTCATTTAGTCTGATAAGGGGCAAGTGTTAGCTTCAAAACAAAATGCAAAAATTTTGCAATCAATGTCTATGTAGAGTGTCTCCCATTCTTTGTTCAACTGATTCAAGGTGTCTTTGTGTAGATGTTGTGGTCATATGGGAAACCCCAGCCGGTCTGTGTAGTCTCCGAAGTATATGAAAAAAAACGCTGCTGACAGGAACAAAATGAATACACTGTCGTGTTTTCATGAGCAATCCGCTGATCATGTTGTTCCCTATGTCATTTGCAATTGCAAATGATCCATTTAGAATGAGTTTTCTGCTGTGCAGTTCAGATTCTTTAAACTTTATATTACAGGTTACAACAATCATCTTTGTGTCATTACCTGCAGTCTGCACGAACAATGCTGCATCAATAACTTAGAATCTCTTCTTGTCCTTTCTCTTACAGTTTGTCTCGTGGTGATTGTAATTTTAGCTCGGGGCAAGTGTGGTCTTTCTGCATGCAGCACTCTCTACCTGGTGGCAATGGCAACGTCTGATCTACTGTTTATTGTATTTTATGTCATACTTATCCGATTTCAACAATTTTATTATCCACAGTGTTTCCTGAGCATCACTCCTGTTTGTAGTCTTATCAATGTCCTGCACCAATGGACCATTGACTGTTCTGTCTGGTTCACCGTTGCCTTTTCTTTTGATCGATTTGTCGCCATTTGTTTTCATCAGATGAAAACTACGCATTGCACACAGAAGACTGCACTGAGGGTTCTCGCAATCATCTGTATTTTCTTTTCATTAAAGAACATCCCTCCTTACTTTCGATTTAAACCTGGAACGATTGTCAACAACATTCAATGGTACTGTCATGTCTGGTCCAGTTATTATTATGACCGTCGGTGGATAAGTTTCAGATATTTTGAACAATTTTTAACACCAATGTTCCCATTTATTTTTATTCTCTTTCTCAATGTTCTGACTGTCAGACACATCTTCCAGGCCATTAAGATGCGTAAGGGACTGGTGGATAAGAGGAAAAGAGAGAACGATCCAGAGGTTGAGAGCAGAAAGAAATCTGTGATTTTACTCTTTTGCATATCTGCTAGTTTCATATTTCTCTGGTTGGGCTGTATTTTATATTACTTTAATGCTGGCTATGCATTGAATTACACTGTGTTTCGTTTCTTTGAGCTAATTGTGTTTATGCTGCGGAACCTAAGCTGCTGCACAAATGCATTTATTTATGTGGTGACACAGAAAAAGTTTCGAGACCAGTTAAAGTATGCTCCTAAATATCCAGTTATAAAAATAATTCAATTAATCAATAAATCCAAGTAATTGTGAGTCAAGATAAGATGCAGCAAATAATGGAACTGGGAGTCTATGTGAGGAAAGAACTGAAAGAATAAGAAGGAGTAGCAACACGACAACACTCTTTTCTAATGGGGAACGAAGGATTCCTGTTGTTTGCCTGCATCTGTTCTCTCCATCCAGATTAGGATATCCAGAGGTTTTTTTTGTGCTTTTGTTAACACAAGGAAGTAAGCAATCTGAACTAAAAAAGAAATTGCCAAAAAGGCAATGTGTAACCACATGGAGCAGATGGGCACTTCTTATTTAGGGAGTATAAACATGGATTGCAGTTTGTTCAGCGCATATAGCGCAAAATTCCTTGTCTCCACCAGCGACAGGAGCAGTGCGTACCATAGACAAGATATACAGCAGAAATTCCATACAAAGCAAATTCCGAACGCACTACACTCTTATCTGGAATACGAAGCACAGCAGATGAATGGGAAAACCACCAGTTGAAAATTTCACATCAAACCACTCACCACCCTGGCTTGACAAACATTCGGTGCCATTGTTTGACAATCCTGGAGTTTATTCCTTTTCAGCATTATGTATGTAACTGCACAAGATAGAATCCAGCCGTTCAAGAAGGCAGCTTTCCACCTCTTCCTCCAGATCAGCTAGGAATGGTGAACAAAAGTCAGCCCAGCCAGAAATGCCAAACCCCATGAATAAATTATAAACTCCATTTCACTATTTAGAGCCAACATTGCATTCCATGCCTACACATCCTCAGTTATCAGAAAATTGAGAAATGATCCTATTGAAATATATAAGATTCTGAACGACACAGGCTTGATTAGGGAGGTGCTGAGAAATTATTCCTGCCTGTGTAGTAATCTTAAACACATGGATACAATCTCAAGACAGCGAAAAGGTTACTTGGGAGGGAGAGGAGCTGACGACTGTTTCCTCAAAGCATTTGATATCGCTGAGGATTTTCGATCTTCCCTCACTGAGCACATTCCAGACAACTTCCTGGTGTCCAACAGCACCATTGGAAATGGATAGGACGCTGGATTTGAAACGTGAAATCGAACATAATGATATTGACTGATGAAACAGATTGAATGAACGGGTCTCCTCATACTCCAGTTTCCTGGCCTGTTGTTTTCTTCACTGAACCAGTAAGCAATCCGTTTAGATTTGTTTCCCTGAAGTGTTTTGTCATTTTAACTCTGCAGCTTCCACCCTAGCACAGACCATTTCATTCCTTCTTCAGCACCACTCCTGTTCCAGTTGTGAAAAGAGGTTTTCTAACTTCCGTCAATACTGGTGAAATCCCGCCTTAAAGTTATCCTCTCCATTGTCCAGTTCCACAGAACATAGAACATAGAACAATACAGCACAGAACAGGCCCTTCGGCCCACGATGTTGTGCCGAACATCTATCCTAGATTAAGCACCCATCCATGTACCTATCCAATTGCCGCTTAAAGGTCGCCAATGATTCTGACTCTAACACTCCAATGGCAGCGCATTCCATGCCCCCACCACTCTCTGGGTAAAGAACCCACCCCAAACATCTCCCCTATACCTTCGACCCTTCACCTTAAATTTATGTCCCCTTGTAACACTCTGTTGTTCCGGGGGAAAAGTTTCTGACTGTCTACTCTATCTATTCCTCTGATCATCTTATAAACCTCTATCAAGTCACCCCTCATCCTTCGCCGTTCCAACGAGAAAAGGCCGAGAACTCTCAACCTATCCTTGTACGACCTATTCTCCATTCCAGGCAACATCCTGGTAAATCTTCTCTGCACCCTCTCCAAAGCTTCCACATCTTTCCTAAAGTGACTAGTCCATCAAACCATTCCTCTCTCTCTCTCTAGATCCTTTCCAACCTTGTCAATTTTCTCAAAATCACCAATTTCAGATGGCGATTTGTCCACCTTTCCGTTTTTCTGTGACAGGATACATTCTCCAGTTCAACTGCTTGATATCCTGATCCTTCGTCGATCACATTGGTGCAATAAAGGGATATGACAGACTTTATGATCACATAATACATGGAGTGGGACATGCCTACCGGGGGAAAAGGCCACAATAACGAGTGAAGGTACTATAGCTCTTCGTTCACGCCATCACGCGCCATATATCTGCAGTCTACAGTGAGACCTGCTAAATGTTTGTACAAAAAATAAGTAGAAAAACGGATGGCTGCACCTTCAGCATGTGTTGCATCCATCTCCACGGACTATAGGCTATATAATAGGATAGGGTAAAAGTAGCTGTGTGTAGGTTATTTGGAAGTGGTGCACCATTATATATCGTAGTAGGTGAGCTTTCCACTTGCCTCACCGACACCACTTACTTCTTCCTCTCTAGAATCCCGAGGGGATTGAAATGGACAATCCTAATACAAACCAGTTAATGGAATAGTACTATTAAACATAAGTGAGATGTACTGGCCAGGTTCTGAGCCTCCTCTACGGCCAAATGCTAGCCACCCAACGCGGGATGAAGAATGGTTCACCATCCAACTTGGGACCTTCCAACCGCTTCGTATCAACTTCGAGTTCTCCAGTTTCCTACTCTCCCTCCCCTCACGACATTTCAGGTCCAACCCTCCAACTCGGTACTACCCTGTTGAACTGTCCCACTAGTCGGCCTTCCTTCTAACATATCCACTCCAACCTTTGTTCCGACCTACTAACATCACCTCCAATCACACCTTCATATTGCCTTCCTAGATACCTTTCACAAGTCCTAAAATCCTTCCCATCTACCTTTCAACACCGTTCTCCATCCATACATTCCTACTGAAGGGCTTCTGCCCGAAACGTCGAAAATCCTGCTTCTCGGAAGCTGCCTCACCTACTGTGCCTTTCCAGCGCCACGCCTTTAGTCAAAGGTGAGATGTCATATGATAACGTAAAACATTCAAATGCCAGAGCACTTCTCGTTCGATTGAAACAAAAGTATACATGTTAACCAATTCAGTGGTGCACAACGTTGCTGAAGGCATAGGGGCCACCAAATGTGGGGAATGCCATACATCTACTCGACACCAAAAGGATGAAATTGTGACAAGAGTCAATACTGTGCCAGTCCTAGTCCATTTATTGGACATACGGGGTGTGAATGAGAACGCGCAGAGGGTTAGGCAAATCATGAAAGAATGAACAGTGCAAAGTGAGGCATCTTATAAAGACCAAGCAGATCTCGTTATGGAAGCTGTGGATATACAGTTGGAGGGCCTATTGGTGAAGAAGGAACGTGCTAAAACAATCAATCATCTGATCGATAAGGAATGAGAGGGTGCTCAAAATATATATCACACACATCAATTGCTGCTTTAGCCCCCAATGGTTAGTATTAGTCGTGCTCTAAAGACGCACATCAAACAACGAGAACGAAAAGTGCTCATGGAATCTGACATGCATCATGACAATTTTATGGATTATGAAGTGATTGAATGAAGCCCTATTCCACACTTTCGGAAATACTTGGAGGGAAATTAGACAAAGGATAATTTAAATAGTGAAAATCTACTTCAGTTGGAAAATAAACTAAAAATTCTGAAGGAGGAGAGAGGAGACATGACTATTCCACCTATTGTGGTACAATTAGCATGGTCAAATCACCTATACCGCACATCTTTGCACTGAAAGTTACCACTGACCAGGCAAACCTCGGTTGGAAATAGAGAGAGAGAGAGGGTGAAAAGGGGGAGGAGAGAGAGAGAGAGAGAGAGAGAGAGAGAGAGAGAGAGAGAGAGAATGAGAATGAGAGATCATCCAGGTTTCCTGATAAATGTCGAGTGTACCTTCGGTTAGAGAGAGAGGATGTCATCCTCGGTTCCTACCCACTATCACCCCCTATAACTGTCTGGTGACACGGATTATAGCGAGCGAGGAAGAGAGCGGTAATCAGCCAGAGTTCTTACTCCTGGTCAGTGTCCAGTGATCGCTTGGTCAATGAGAGGGCGGAAGTCAGAAAGTGTTCCGCCTCCCAGTCACTGTCTAGTGAACAAGGTTAGAGAGAGCTGGGGGAAATGTTCCAGGATTTTTGCTCCTCAACACTGTGCAGTGTCTTTCTATTGGAAGGATATGAAGTCCAGCAGAGTGAGGGATATCCTGGTTAAATATGAGTGAGAGGCTTTGCTTCAATAAAAAGAAATGTTTTGTCAGGTTTGACCTTGCAAAATTGCTCTGCAACGCTGATTTGTAAAAGCTGAAACCCTGTGTCTGTGTGAGAGGAATGATATCTGAATTTCACTCTGATAAATCATTTGTCAAACACTCCCTTTTCCCTTGTATATTCAATTTCTTCAAGCAGCACCTTATACCAGGGATTGGTACAGCAAGATTAGAAACAATGCGTCGTTGTCTCTCCATGACCTGACAATCTCTCATTACCTTAAAGGAAGTGAAGGATCGGGCGCTGCCAGAACTGTTATAAGATCGATTAGACATAGTGTAGAACTGTTTCAATGTTTCTCTACTATTAGTCCCTCACTTCAGACACAGGGTCAGCATTAAGCGTTCCAATACAGCTACAGCACGGTTAGATGCAGTGTCAAACTCTTTTTGCATTGCCCTGATAGGGTGTCAGAGATTCATATCAATGGACAGATGAAAAACAGAGCCTTCGGTCCACCTCATCCATCCTAACCAGATATGCGAATGTTTGACACCATTTGGCCCATATCCGATGTTGTAGACCAGGCCATACCCTCTCCAAGTATTTCAAGAAAGTAGCCCAAGACCCTAACGTTTCTATTATTTTGAAGCAAGTGAAAAGTGAAAGCACCAGGAGGACTGCAGCTGTATCACTCGGTTTGAAATAAAACTGAAATTTACATACACATAAAAAAACAAAACAGAATGCAAATTAGCATAATTGAGCTGAAAACTCCATCCACTGTCACGCAACGTTGTGATAGTGTTCCAAATAGTAGTAACTTCCCCATAAACACCCATTTGCACAAAAAAGGAAAACCATACACGTGTTC
>NW_026868433.1:515524-614616 GCF_020745735.1 Hemiscyllium ocellatum | reverse complement strand
TCTCTGTTTATTTCTCTCCCTCTCAGTCTAGCTCCGATCATTCCCTCTATTTCCAAGTTGTCAGGTTGGAGAGCTCATGGACACATGGTGGGCTGAATGGCCTCCTTCTGTGTTGTGTTAATTCTGAAGTTCTCTGACCCACAGTAACAAGTTTTGGTGCCTGGAGAGACAAGCTGGTCCAGTGAAGGACACAGTGGACAACTAACCATTATCTCTTCGTATTTTCTGATATGCAGCAACATTGAAATTATCTGTTCAAACAAACAGATTCCTCATATTAAAATCAGCACACTTCAGTCTGCCAGGCCACTGTGTTCAGTACCCTCTGTTTTGTTTTTTCAGTCTTAGCTGTACTGGGATTAGTTCCCAACTCCCCCTCAGTCACTGTACCTTTGGACCTATTGCTGTGGTTGCACACACCCCTCCCGCCACATACTAGTTTAAAAACCCTCTTAAAGACAATAGCTAACCTGTCTGCCAGGAGATTGCTGCCAATTCAACTCCATCCTGTCCATCTTGTTTATCTCCTACCAACCCGGGAGTCCCAATGATCCACATATCGGAGATTGTTATCAGTTCATGTGCATCCCGTCCTTCTTGTGTGTATCCTACTGACCCGTGAATCCCAATAAGCCACATATCGCAAATTGCTGCCAGTTCAGGTTCATCCCTTCCTTTTTGTGAATATCCTCCCGACTCGGGAATCCCAAAGATCCACATATCGGAAGTGCTGCCTCCCCGACCGTGTATTTAACTGCGCTACCTTACGATTCCTAACCACACTCACACGTGACATATTCTAATATGGCCCAAAATATCCTTCCAGCACAACTCCAGCAAGGCCTTTTCTTTAAACTGATAATAAAAACTTAAGTGTGACGTCAGGAAAGTGAGACCACTGAATCAGTCCAATCACCACCGGATCTGATATTTATCCCCACCACCAAACCTGTTTGACAAGGTATACATATGTGCCATCTATTTGCAGATGGACGAGTATAAACAGAAGATTAGAAAATGTCAGAGCAGATGGATGTAATTCAGCCTGTTTACTCAGCTTTGTTATTCAGTTGGATTCTAGTTATTCTGTTCCTTTCAATGATAGGGTCTTAACCCAGCATCTCCAGCGGGTCAGAAAGTTCCCAGTGTCGTTGCGTGCACAGTCCTACGAAAGGAGTATCGAGTGCCAGGCAATGGGGTGTGGGGAGTCCCAGGGGTGGCATAAGGAAATGCTGCATGTAGTGCCGATCTACTGAGGGAACTGAGAGAGATGGACTGGGCATCCAGGGACACTGCACTTAGACAAGTGACCGGGCACGATTCCTTAACACCCAGAGGAAACCGCGAATCACGGCTGCTTTTACAAAAACCTGTCACATTTGCTGCATTTCTCAATCGAACAAAAGCAAAAATACTGTAGATGGTAGAAATCTGAAGCAAACACAGAGACGTACTGTGGAGACAGAGAAGAATTAAGGCTCCCAATGCAGGCACGGGAAGAATGCACAAAGTCCACACAGACCAGGTTCAGAGATTGGAAATGAACCAAAGTCCCTAGCACTGTGAGGCAGCATTGCTGTGTTACCATGCTGCCCAGTGCTGGATAATTGGGGATAGTACAGTTAAAAGTATAGATACTGTTCTCCGTGATCGGGATTAAGAGTTCTAAAGGTTGTGTTGCTTACATGGTGCTCGGGTTTGGGATATATCATCTGGGTTGCAGAACTTGGAGCGGGAGGGGAATGATCCAGTGGTCAGGGTCCATGTAGGTACCAACAGCTGGACAAACAAATGACAATGAGAAGAGTGCCGGGTAATACAATACTGAATTGTGCATACAGTATAAGGAATAAGGTAAATGAGCTTGTGACTCATCCATAAATTGGCAGGTCCGACATAGTGGGCATTATAGTGACATCGGTGCAAGAGGATCAGGATTGGGAGCAGAATATTCAAGGATATTCATCCTGTGGAAAAGATAGGTAGGTGGGCAGAGAGACACAGTTGTCTGAGTATTAAGAATGGAATTGAATCAATAATCAATAATACGAAATTAAATAAGGTCAGATGGTGTAGAATCTGTTTTGTAGAATTGGGGTATCAAAAATGTGAAATAATGCAGTTGGAGTCACATACAGGGAGCTGTGGTGTAAGATACACCAGGAGCTAGAAAGATCTGTAGGAAAGGCAAAGCTACAGTGATCATGTGGGATTTTATTATACAGGTGGAGTGGGAATTCAGATTGATTGTGGTTGGCAGGAAAATGAATGTGTGGGAGGTGCATGAGATGGCTTTATGGAGCAGCTTGTGCAGGCAGACGAGGTGAGGGGAGATTAAGGTGACAGTGAACATAATATGATTGAATTTACTCTGCACTTTCAGATGGAGAAGTTAGAATCAAAAGTAACGGTATTACAGCTGAATAAAGAAAATTACAGAGACTTGAGTAAGGAGCTGGGTAGAATTGACTGGGAGACGGGCCAGCAGGAAAGACAGTGCAACAGCAATGGCAGGAGTTTTTTTGGAGTAATTCAGGATACAGCAGGGATTTATCCTGAGGAAAAAGAAGCTTGTATTGGGAGGATGGGACAACCATAGCTAACTAGGGAAGTTAGGTATAGCAGAAAAGCAAAAGAGAAATGATATAATGTGGCAAAGTGCAGTGGGAAACCTGAGGATTGGAAAGCTTACAAAGACAAAACAGAGGGCAAACAAAATAAAATAAGGAGGGAGATTATTAAATATGGGGGTAAGCTAGCCAGTAAGATAATGGAAGACTGTAACAGTTTCTTTCGATATATAAAGTATAACACAGTGGCAAAAGTGAACATTGGACTGTTGGAAAATGAGACTGGAGAGATGGTAGTGGGGAACGAGATGGTCAAGGAACTGAATAATTACTTTGCATCAGCTTTTGTGATGGAAGGCACGAGTAATAACTTAAACATTCAAGAGATTGAGGAGCCAGAGCTGAGTATGATGGCCCCCACCATGGAGAACATGCTAGAAAAAAAATGTAATGGTCCGAAGGTGGTTAAATAAACTTGACCAGATGGACTACATCCCACTATTATAAGGGAGATAGCTGAAGAGGGAGTGGAGGCAATCGTGGTTATCTTTCAGGAATCATTAGAGTAAGGAACGATCCCAGAGCACTGGAAACCTTCTCACCCTTTTTAACAAAGGAGTAAGGAAAAAGACAAAAAAAGACCCACCATGAATTGTTCATCCTTTGTCATGGGTAAGATCCTGGAATCCATTGTGTAGGATGAGATTTCTGAATAGTTGAAAGTGTTTGGTAAAATAGGGCAAAGTAGGCATGATTTCATCAAGGCAAGTTAATGCCTGACAAATCTATTGGAAATCTTTGAAGAGGAAATGAGCAGCTCGACCAAGCACAGCCAATGGATGTCATCCACCTGGAATTCAAGAAGGCCTATGACAAGGTGTCACACAGGAGATTACTGAGTATGATAAGGGTCCGTGGTGTTAGAGGCAAGGTAGTGGCATGGATAGAAGCTTGTCTGTCTAGCAGAAAGCAGAGAGTGGGGATAAAAGAGTACTTCTCAGGATGGCAGCCGGTGACAAGTGGTGATCCAGAATGCTCAGTGTTGGAATCATAACTTTTTACTTGTTACATTAACGAATCCAGATGAGGGAATTGAGGGCACTCTGGCTAGGTTTGCAGACTACAAAGATAGACAGATGGACAGGTCGTATTGAGGAAGCGGAGAGGCTGAACGAGGATTTGGACAGGTAAAGAGATCGTCAGATGCACTCCAACGTTGGAAAGTGTGAGGTCATGCAGTTTGGCATGAAGAATAGAGGCATGGTCTATATTCCAAATGGCGAGAAAATTCAGAAATCTGAAGTGCAAAGAGACTTTGGAGTTCTAGTGCAGAGTTCTCTCAAGGTCAGCTTGCAGGTTGAGGCAGCATTTAGGAGAGTATTTGCAATTATGATTGGGAGCATTTACTACGAGAAAAAATGAATATAAGAACTGACTGTATACGGCTCTGGGCAGACCTCATTTGGAGTATTGTGATCATTTTTGAGCTCCATACCTCAGGAAGGATGTACTGGTCCTGGAGCGTGCTCAGAAGATTTTCAAGAGAATGGTCATAGGAATGAAAAGCTGATTGCATGATGAATGTCTGAGTACTCTGGGTCTATACTTGATGAAGTTTGAAAGGATGAGAGGGAATGTAATTGATATAGACAGGATACTGACTGACCTGGAGAGAGTGGATGTTGATAAGATGTTTCCATTGGATTAGAAACCGCGGGCACAGCCTTAAATGAAAGGGAATACTTTTCAGAACAGTGATAAGGAGAAATTTATTTAACCATAGAATGGTGACTCTTTGAAATTTAAAGCTGTGGGGTCAGGCCATTGAATATATTTGACTCGGAGATAGATCGTTTTTGATTATCGAGGGGATGAAGGGTTATGGGGAGAAGGTCGGAGAATGGGTTTGAGAAACCTATCAGCGATGATTGAATGACGGAGCAGACCCGATGGGCTAACTGTCCTAATTTATGCTCCAATGCCTTATAGTCTTCTGGTCTAAACCTTAAGGAGGACCTTGCATCTCTGAGAAGATAGATTCATGTTCTTCATGAAGGTCAGAAGATGTTGTGGATAGTTAACTGTTTTAGAATGAAGGTATTGTGGCTGCTGTCGGGGTGGTGGATAATCTGACATTCAGTGCAGGATCATACACCAACTGCACTGTATTAATGTGGGGAGAGTTTATTCAAAATTTAGATCTCTACATCTCTCTCAATTGGGAGTAGGGGTTGGGGTGGGTGGGCGGAACGTCCACCCCGGCACTTAAACTATCCCGAATGATGCATCCTGAGTGAAATAGCAGTCATGGAATTTATCACATTGACTGTTTCGAATATAAGGAGTGATTGTCCATCCCTCTCAGGGTTCAATGCAATCACCTCTTATTCTCTCACAGCGCTAGATCAACCTTCACTCACTCCTCATGGTGCCATTATCCCAGGGATTATTCTGGTGGAACTCCTCTTCACTCTCTCTGTGGGAAGGAGATCACTCCTTATAATGGAAAGAAAATCTGTCCATAATACCCCAAATACTACCTCAATAACACTCTCAGGTTTGATCACAATAATTCCTTTCCCTCACTTAGTTGGCTCCAATTCTTTTGTGTGACACAGGAAACAATTCATTTCCAATGCGCTGCCACTGATGCAGAATTTAAAAACAACCTCACATCTATAGGTCAGCATCAATAAAGCCAGCACCAGAGGTGCCCATGGAGATGGACCTCACTCTTGGGAGAGACTCAATCACAAAGGATACATCTAAAACGGTGAATGGCTACCTACCTGAATGGAAATGAGCCGTTGGAATATAGGATGCAGGCAGAGGAAGGGAGCTACCTTTCCGTTTGTTCTGCCCTCACGGGATGTGTGCAGCCATGGTCAGGCCAGCATGTTATGCCGATCTAGAACTGAGCGGCTGTGCCAGCTGTTCCACAGGACAATAAATAGTAAAACAAATTGCCGTGGGTTTGCAGTTAAACAGAGACTTGACCAGAGAAGGATGACTCACTGCCTTCTCTAATGGGCATAAGGCAAGTCGATATCAACAGATTATCATTCTGTGGTTCTGGAATACTAGCCAATGACGTGACCCACCGTACACTGTCTGCCCATCTTTCAGATTTTGTGCAGAGAACAAGTTAAACATCTCAAGTGCAATCATTTTGCAATGGGCACGTGGTAAGAATGGAGTTGACGCAGATGTATCTGGAATTAACAAAGGCACAAACGGTGTTTAATTCAGGAATTGAACTGAGGCTGAGGAGGAGATTGGGATGTCGTAATGGTGGTAACTGGACAGGATTGGTTTGTGGGGAAGATATGAAGATGTACACTTTGCAGGCGAAAACGAATCAATGAAGTTGAGAACAGTGTGTTTTACCCTCGCGTATTGGTGAGTAATTTGGAAGTAATAATTTGCTGGTTATAATTCTTAAGGATTGGAATCTTTGATTGGAGCTGAAAACGTTGGCTTGCACCTTTTCAAAACCTGCATATCATGAGCATCGAATCCGTTCAGACCTTTTCACTAAACAGACAGAGTGACTTACCAGGAACACCAACTATAGTAAGGATAGGATAGTAACCAGCTTGAATAACCACTAATGCATCTTCAATCCGCGATGCTAATGATATCCAAGGCTGGGAAAGCCAGTAAAGACCATGGGATAAGCTCCTATCCATTGTTGGAACATTCCAGCCTAATGTTCCCAGATTTTCATCTCTCCTACCCTTCTCTCTGAAAATGCTAATCCCTCTTATTGCTGTTGGACATGCTCCCGCTCACACTATGGGATAAAACGCTGAAAGTCTTCCCTTATTGATAGAAGAGAGAAACTCTCTAGGGACGCATACGATCCATGGAGACTGACATAATTACAATCGCTGAACAAATAGCTCCAGTTAACCCTTTGAATTCAAAGCTACTTTATTAAAATTCAAAATAACGTTGAACATTTGTGCATTCTGGGTGTCATATGCGAGTGTGACTGAAGGAAGGAATGTTGAAGATGGCAGATTGATTGTGTGTAATCATTCAGTCAGCTTTGGATATGGAAGTAATGCCAGATGTTTAACGGAACATAGACATGCTTCTCTGTTTATAAGTACAGAAATGAATCCCGTAACTACTGATCAGTCATTGCAATATCTGTAAAATATTGAGAAAACAACTATTATCCATGATGTGATAGCAAAATCTGCCAGAAAAAAAAACGTGGGTTACAACAAACCAACGGCATGGATACGTTAACAGCGACTTGCACATGACAAACACAGTTCAGATTGTTATTACAGGATCAGAGAGGGCAGGTGTGGGTCATGCTGTTGATGTTATCGATGTTAAGGAACTGTCAAGAAGTGTCATTTAATGGACTTCGATTACATTGTGATTATGAGATTGGGGAAAAGACAGAAGACGGAGTGGGCTGGGTTACATGGTTGATTAGACTGGGTGGAGGGACAGTGATGTTCCCCATTTACCAGAATTGGAATGTTACTCTTTATAATTCATATGAAGAACAGATTCAAGCATACATCGACAATGAGGAATTAGCAGAGACAATATTAATGAAATGTGTTTATGCAATATAAAATACAGGAACAAAATGATTTTCTGCACACACCAATATATGCAAAGTACAAAGAGATAAGGTTGTTAAAATACACTCCTGATATTGAACTATATAAATTGAAATGTGAATTGCATAACTAAGAAAGTGGTATTCAAACTTTATCAATCATTATTTGACCCACAGCTAAGATCGTGATTTCACCTCTGTCGTGAGTCCCCTCACTGAGATTCTCTGGTCTAGTCTCTCATACAGTATCTGTGTGGGCAGGAGTGGGGTCATGGAGGCGGGTGGTGGTAATCATTTCCTGCTGCTTTTGGCATAGCCCATTTAAAAACTATGCTTTCTCTATGGAACCAATCTATTGGCCTAATGGGTTCTGTTTCACTGTCAGTAACCCAGCTCTGTGATGTTGTTGGAAATAAATAATTTGGGATGACAGGCAGTATCAGCACAGTGCTCACAGTGTATAGAGCCCAGACAAAGGGCTTGCCGTCCAGAGGAATTTCTAAATAAAGCTTCTAACTTCTGTCTGTCCATATTTATCTATTGTAATGCAGTCTTCCGATCTATCTGACTTCACCCTCATCTAACACCTCTTCCTCTCGCACTCAGTCAGTCACTCCCCTTTCAATCCTCTCTCACTTTATCTCCCTTCACTTGCTTTCTCTCTGTTTATTTCTCTCTCACACAATCTCTCTTCACACACTCTCTCTATCTCCAATTGTGCAGTTGGAAAGCTTGTGACTCCACGATGGGCTTATTAGCCTCCATCCATGCCATAATAATTGAGGTTCTCTGACCCACAATGAATATTTTCTGGACAGACATGCTGGTCCGGTGACAGGTACAGTGCACAATCACACATTATCTTTCCCTGCTCGTCTCTGGGGTACAGCAGCCTTGAAATGTCTGTTCAAACAAAACAGACTGAATGAAATTTGAGCAGTCGAGAAGACGTTCATGAGTTTTTTAGTCTAGTGATGGAGAGGAATAAGTGTGCACTGCAGGTCAAGAGTTATAGCTGGGGTCAGGGAAATTATGATGCGGTGAGGCATGACTTAGGATGCGTGGATTGGAAAAATAGGCTTCAAGAGAACAACACAAATGATATGTGGAGATTGTTCAAGGAACAGCTAATGGGTGTCCTGGATAAGTATGTACCAGTCAGGCAGGGAGGAAAGGGTCTTGTGAGGGAGCTGTGGTTTAATAAGGAATTGGAATCCCTTGTGAAAGGGAAGAGGGTGGCCTATATAAAGATGAGGCGTGAAGGTTCAGTTGGGGCGATTGAGAGTTATAAGGTAGCCAGGAAGGATCTAAAGAGAGAGCTAAGAGCAGCGAGAAGGGGATATGAAAAGTCCTTAGTTGGTAGGATTAGGGAAAACCCAAAGGCTTTCTATAGGTATGCCAGGAATAAAAGGATGACGAGGGTAGGTATCGGTCCAGTCAAGGATAGTAGTGGGAAGTTGTGCGTGGAGGCAGAGGAGATTGGAGAGACACTAAATCAATACTTTTCGTCAGTATTCACTCAGGAACAGGACACTGTTGTTGATGTGAATATTGAGTCACAAGTGATTAGAATGGATGGCCTTGAGGTATGTAGGGAAGAGGTCTGGGGAATACTGGAAAGGATGAATATAGATAAGTCCGCTGGGCCTGATGGCATTTATCCTAGGATCCTCTGGGAAGCTAGGGAGGAGATAGCGGAGCAATTGACCTTGATTTTTATGTTGTCGTTGTCTACGAGAATAGTGCCAGAAGACTGGAGGATAGCGAATGTGGTCCCCTTGTTCAAGAAGAGGAGTAGGGATAGCCCTAGTAACTGTAGGCCAGTGAGTCTCACTTCTGTTGTGGGCAAAGTCTTAGAGAGAATTGTAAGGGATAGGATTTATGAACATCTGGATAGGAATAATGTGATCAAGGATAGTCAGCATGGTTTTGTGAAAGGTAGGTCGTGCCTCACAAACCTTATTGAGTTCTTTGAGAAGGTGACCAAGGAAGTGGACGAGGGTAAAGCAGTAGATGTGGTGTATATGGATTTTAGCAAGGCGTTCGATAAGGTACCCCATGGCAGGCTAATGCAAAAACTACGGAGGTATGGCATTGAGGGTGCATTAGAGGTTTGGATTAGGAATTGACTGGCTGGAAGGAGACAGAGGGTAGTAGTTGATGGTATAGGTTCATCTTGGAGTGCAGTTACTAGCTGTGTTCCACAAGGATCTGTTTTGGGACCATTGCTGTTTGTCATTTTTATAAATGACCGAGAAGAGGGGCTGGAAAACTGGGTGAGCAAGTTTGCGGATGACACGAAAGTCGGTGGAGTTGTGGACAGCGAAGTAGGATGTGGCAGGTTACAGCGGGATATAGATAAGTTGCAGAGCTGGGCAGAAAGGTGGCAAGTGGAGTTCAATGTAGCTAAGTGTGAAGTCATTCACTTTGGTAGGAGTAACAAGAAGATGGATTACTGGGCTAATGGTAGGCTACTTGGTAGTGTGGATGAGCAGAGGGATCTTGGTGTCCATGTACACAGATCTCTGAAAGTTGCAACCCAGGCTGTGCTGTGAAGAAGGCATATGGTGTACTGGGATTTATTGGTAGAGGAATTGAGTTCCGGAGTCCTGAGGTCATGTTGCAGTTGTATAAGACTCTGGTGCGGCCTCATCTGGAGTATTGTGTGCAGTTTTAGTCGCCATACTATAGGAAGGATGTGGAGGCATTGGAACGGGTGCAGAGGAGGTTTACCAGGATGTTGCCTGGCATGGTAGGAAGATCGTATGAGGAAAGGCTGTGGCACTTGGGGCTGTTCTCATTGGAGAAAAGAACGTTTAGGGGAGATTTGATAGAGGTGTACAAGATGATTAGGGGTTTAGATAGAGTTGACAGTGAGAACCTTTTTCCGCTAATGGAGTCAGCTGTTACTAGGGGACACAGCTTTAAATTAAGGGGTGGTAGGTATAGGACAGATGTTAGGGGTAGATTCTTCACTCAGCGGGTTGTGAGTTCATGGAATTCCCTGCCAGTAGCAGTGGTGGACTCTCCCTCTTTATGGTCATTTAAGCGGGCATTGGATAGCATATGGAGGTTATTGGGCTAGTGTAGGTTAGGTAGGCTTCGGTCGGCGCAACATCGAGGGCCGAAGGGCCTGTACTGCGCTGTATTTTTCTATGTTCTATGGTCTATGAGTGTGTATTTCAATCAGGATTTAATGAAGGATGAGATTCCAGAATGACATCAGCAATGAATGAAAAACGGTGTATCACAAGAAATGGCAGCTGGGTCCAACATGTGGTTCCATGTAGGTCTCATGGTATTACCAATAGATTATCAGTCCAGAAAAATCTGTTCTTGTTCTGTGGATCCAGGTTGAATCCCGCCACTGCAAACGGTGGAAATTCAATTCAATAATGTAAAAAATATCCCTGGAATTAAGAATCTACTGATGAGAATGAAATCATTGCCGATTGTCAGAAAAATCCATCTGGTTCAACAATATCCTGCAATGAAGGAATCTTCCATCCTCACCTGGTCTGGCTGACATGCAACTCCAGACCCAAAGCGATGTCAGTGACTCCCAATCACCCCCTGAAATGGTCTAATGAGTCATTCAGTTGTTCCAATTGCTACAGAGTTTCAAACAAATGAAACGGGATGGAGCACCTGGCATCGAAATGGGCACAGGAAAAGTCAACACTTGAAACATCACTGTAGAACCTGCAGTCTTCCTTACTAACATCTGAGGTCTGGTGCCAACATTGGAACAACTGCCTTACAGACTAGTTAAGCAACAGCCTGACATAGCCATACTCACGGAATCATACCTTACGGAAATAACAGAAATTACCATGGGCATAGTATTTTCTTACTGATTACAGCGTAACGTCGTTCCTCAGCTGAATCAGTCCTCCTCCATGTTAAACAACACTTGTAGAAAGCATTGACTGTGGCAAGGGCACAAAGTGTATTCTGGCCGGGGGATTTCAAAGTCGACTGTCAAGAGTGGTTTTGGCAGCAGTATGACTGATCATGCTGTTCAGCTCCTAAGGACATAGCTACCTAATTGGGTCGACAGAAGGTGGTGAGGGAATGAACAAGAGGGCAAGAAACAGACCTGACCTCATCCTTACCGATCTACCAACTGCAGATGTACCTGTCCATGACAGTATCGGTAAAAGTGACCACCACACTGTCCTTGCAGAGACGAAGTCTGTTGTCTCCATAAACTCTGTTGTGTTGTGTGGCACTGTCATCGTACTAAATGGCACATACGTTTAGCAGATCTAGCAACTCCAGACTGAGCGTCCACAAGACACTGTGTACCATCAATAGCAGCAGAACTATACTCCAGCACAATCTGAATCGTCACTGCCCAGCATGTCCCCCATTCAACCATTACCATCGAACCAGACAATTAACCTTGGTACAATGGAGAATGCAGGAGAGCATGCCAGGAGCAGAACCAGAAATATATAAAGATAAAATGTTCATCTGCTGAAGCTTCCAAACCGAAATACTTGTGTGCCAGATAGCATAAACAGAAAGGGACTGACAGAGCTTATCGATGCCACAACCAATGCATCAGAATTAAGCTCTGCAGTCCTGCTAATCCAATCGTAAATGGTGGCGGATGATTAAACAACCCACCGGAGTAGGAGTCTCCACAAATATCCCCATCCTCAATGATGGAAGAGCCCAGAACATGAGTGCAAAACATAAGGCTGAAGCTTTCGTTGCAATCTTCAGTCAGAAGTTTTGAGTGGATGATCCATTTCGGCCTCCTCCGGTGGTCCCCATCATTACAGAGAGCAGTCTTCAGCAAATTCGATTAACTTATATCGAGAAACGGTTGAAGGCACTGGATATTGCAACGGCTATGGGCCCTGATAACATGTCAGCAATAGTCCTGAAGACTTGTACTCCATAACATCCCGCTCCCATAGCCAAGCTGTTCCAGTATGTTTACAAACCGACAATGGGGAAAAACTGGTCAAGTATGTTCTGTACATAAAATGCTGGACAAATTCGACCCGTCCAAATACCACCTAATCAATCTACTCTCCATCATCAGTAAAATGATGAAGATATAATCAAAAGTGCTATCAAGCAGTACTTGCTCAAAACTAACCTGCTCAGTGACGCCCAGTTTGGGGTTTGCCAGGATCACTCAGCTCCTGACCTCATCACAGCCTTGGTTCAAACATAGAAAAAGGAACTGAATTCCAGCCCTTGACATCAAGGCTGCATTCTGCCAAACGTGACATCAAGGACCCCAAGCAAAAACGGTATCACGGGCCAACACTCCATTATTGGAGTCATACCTGACAGATAGGAAGATGGTCATTGTTGTTGGAGTTCAGTCATCTCAGCTCCAGAACATCTCGATAATGTCCTCGGTCCAAACATCTTCAGCTGCTTCAACAATGACCTTCCTTCCATCATAAGGTCAGAAGTGGGGATATTCGACGATGATTGCACAATATTCAGCACCATTCGCAAATGCTCAGATACGGAAGCAGGTCATGCCCAAAGCAAAATTATCTGGGCAATATCAAGGCTTGGTCTGGCAAGTGGCAAGTAACATTTGTTCCACATAAATTCAGACAATGACTGTCATAAATAAGAAACAATGTAACCACTTTGTATTCAGCAGCATTATCATCACTAATCTCCCCCACTATCAATATCCTGGGGGTATCATTGACCAGAAACTCAACTGGACTCGCCACATGAATGTAACAGCAGATCAGAGGCTAGGAAACTGCACGAGAAACTCACCTCCTGACTACCCATAGACTGTCCATTATCTACAAGGCACAAGTCAGGAATGAGATGGAATATCCTCACTTGCCTGAATGAGTGCAGCCCCAACAACACTAAAGAAGCTTGACACAATCCAGGACAAAACAGCCCATTCGATTTGCACCACATCCACAAGCATTCACTCCCTTCACCGTGGTCACTCAGGAGCAGCAGTGTGCACTATCTACAAGACACAATGGAGAAATTCCCCAATGATCCTCAGACAGCTCCTTCCAATGCATCAGAATTAAGCTCTGCAGTCTTGCTAATCTGATCATAAATGGTGGCGGACGATTAAACAACTCTATCTGGAATGACAAGGGCAGTAGTCGTTTGGGAACATCACCACCTTCAAATTCCCCTGCAAACGAGTCAACATCCTGATTTGGAAATGTATTTCCGTTCCTTCACTGTTGCTGGGTGAAAACCCTGGAATTCCCTCTTTAATCACTAGTGGGTCAGCACATAGCAGGTAGGTTGCAGCAGTTCGAGAAGGCAGCTCTGCACCACCTTCTCAAGGGCAACTGGGGACGGGCACATCCAGTGATGCCCACATCCAAAAAAATTTTTTTTTAAATAGTTCCAAGTTGAGCATCTCGATGGGACAGGCTATCTGATTTGAACACGAACAGGAAAGCAGTGTTTTTAATATTGAACATTTTAGACTTTTCTGTTATTAGAAGGGTGTTCAGTATTCGATTACATATTGTTGCTGAATGCTGTGACAAATTGCCTCTGTTCTGTTTAAATCAACAATTCTGGCGGGACAGGATTAATCCTTCGAAACTACCAGACAGAAAATGGCAATCATCGTAGAGACAATGTACTCCCGCCAGATGAGACTCACTGATAGCAGCGCACATTCAAAATATTAATGGAATACTGCAGACACTGAATCCTCCCACCGTCCATATTACAGGGGTTACCATTGAGCAGAACATGAAGTCAAATCAACATACATATACAAGGGTTACAAGAGCAGGTCAGAGACTTACTGGTCTATACTGAATAACAGACCTAATGACCTAAACGGCATGAGATATAGCAATAGATTTAGGCCATTCAGCCCATTCCTTCACTCTGATACTGTGCCATTTTGTCATTGTCTCTCTGAAAAGTGGAAATATCTTCTGCATACTGACTGTATCAATCTTTGCAGTAATCCATTAGTTTCAATCAGACCCCCCCACCCCCACAATTCTTCTAAAGTCCATCGAGTACACACACTGCCGCTCATATGACAAGCTGTCATCCCCAGAATGGAGCACCTCCAACACCAGCAGATCTTTCTCCAGAGATAGTGTCCAAAACAGCTCACAATTGGCCAAATGCTGTCTGTCCATAGCCCATTACATTCTCAGCAGTATGTCTCCCGTCTTGCATTCTTGCTCTCTTGAAATGAATGCGAACATTGCTTTTGCTTTCCTAACTGTCAACTGAACATGCACGTTAACCATAAGAGAGGACGGGTGGTTCAAAATGCTTTTGGGCTTCAGGTTTAATGGGTCCTATTAGAACATAGTGTCTCCTCTATTCCGCCTCCCAAAGTGCATATTCTTACACGTCCCCATATTGTGTTCCATCAGCCACGTGTTTCCCCACAGTCCTAAACTGTTCAAGCTTTTCTGCAGCTTCCCTACTTCCTCAATATCATCTGCAACTTAGCAAAACTGTCCTCAAGTCCTTGGTTCAGTTTGTTCACATATAATATATTTCCTGGCTCCCTAAGGACCGTCCACCATCTACAAGGCACAACAGTCAAGGTGCTTGACTCCATTCAGGTTGAAGCAGTGGCTTGACTTGAATTACACCTGTAAAGTCTTCACTCCCTGCACCACTGACTTTCAGTAGAAGCACACCCTACCCCCTTTTGTTGTGAGTTTACTTCATTATGATGCACAATCCCAGTCTATTGATGTCACTCTGTCTCAACACTAACTGAGTGGTGCTTACACCAACCATGTCACTGTGTATTGATGACGATGGAGGAAGGTCGGCGAGGGGATGTCTATGATGAATAACTGTGTGACTGCCAGGCTGAAACCTGCCCCGACAGCCTCGGATGTACCTGTGCCCACTGTCACCGCTGCAGGCATGATCAGTCTTCCTGCAGGTCAAATCAAGGAAAGCGACGGCCTTGGATAGTGTTCCCGGCTGAGCACTCAGATCCAGTGAGGACCAACTGGCAGCGGTATTCACATACAATTTCAGCCTTTCTCTCCCATAAGGTCAAGTCCCAACCTGCTTCAGGAAGACCAACATCAACCTTCATCATTGTGCTTCCAATTAAACTGTTGGATTATAACCTGGTGTTGTGTGATTTTTACCTTTAGACACCCCAGTCCAACACCGGCATCTCCAAATCATAACATCAACCTTGTAAGTGAGAAAGCTCATGCTTTAATGACTTAATGATTACCGCCCAGTGGCTCTAACCTCAATAAACATGGAGTGATTTGAAAGGCTGGTTATGGCCCACATCACCTCCAATCTCCCAGCCTGACTTGATCCCCTATAATATGCCGACTGATGTAGCGGGTCCACAACAGATGCCGTATCCCGAGCCATGCACTCATCCCTAGGACATCTGGACAACAAAGACATCTACACCAGACTCCTGCTCATTGACGACAGCTCCACCTTAAACATCATTATCCCCTCCAGACTGATCTCAAAATTCCGTGACCTTAGTTGCTGCTCCACCCTCTGCAACTGGATCCCCGGTTTCTGACCAACAGACCACAATTAGTGAAGATAGGTATCTGCACCTCCGCCAAAATACCACTCAACGCTGGAGCTCCTGAAGGATGTGTCCTCAGCCCCCTACTGTACTCCCTGTACACACACGGCTGTGTCCTTCAGCTCACTTCTGTACTCCCTGTACACCCACGGCTGTGTCCTCACCCCGACTTTACTCCCTGTACACCAAGAGATGTGTCCTCAACCCACAACTGTACTCCCTGTACACACATGACTGCTTTCCTCAGCCCCCTACTGTACTCCGGTACACACGCGGCTGTGTCCCTCAGCCCCCTACTGTACTCCCTGTACACGCACGGCTGTGTCCTTCAGCCCCCTACTGTACTCCCTGTACACGCACGGCTGTGTCCCTCAGCCCCCTACTGTACTCCCTGTACACACACACGGCTGTGTCCCTCATCCCCCTACTGTACTCCCTGTACATGTACTGCTGTGTCCTCAGCCCCCTACTGTACTCCCTGTACACACACAGCTGTGTACCTCAGCCCCCTACTGTACTCCCTGTACACGCACTGCTGTGTCCCTCAGCCCCCTACTGTACTCCCTGTACACACATGGCTGTGTCCCTCAGCCCCCTACTGTACTCCCTGTACACGCACGGCTGTGTCTCTCATCCCCCTACTGTACTCCCTGTACACCCATGGCTGTGTCATCAGCCCCCTACTGTACTCTCTGTACACACAAGTCTTTGTCATCAGCCCCTACTGTACTC
Source organism: Hemiscyllium ocellatum (assembly GCF_020745735.1). Taxonomy (NCBI): domain Eukaryota; kingdom Metazoa; phylum Chordata; class Chondrichthyes; order Orectolobiformes; family Hemiscylliidae; genus Hemiscyllium; species Hemiscyllium ocellatum. Next base: position 598,202 of record NW_026868433.1, on the reverse strand, counting down.
CCTGTACACACACACGGCTGTGTCCCTCATCCCCCTACTGTACTCCCTGTACACACACGGCTGTATATTCAGCCCCCTACTGTACTCCCTGTACACACACGGCTGTGTCCCTCATCCCCCTACTGTACTCCGGTACACACGTGGCTCTGTTGCCAAATTCCAAACAATGCCAACTGTAAGTTTGCTGATGATATCACCAAAGCAGGAGGGATAATAAACAACCATGAGTCTGAACACAGAAAGGAGATAGTGGGTTTGGTGGCGTAGTGGAATGATAATAACCTCCCTCTCAAATTCCGCAAAAGTAAAGAACTGATCATTGACTTTCGAAAGAAAGGAAGGGATCAAGCCACGATCTACATCAACGGTTGAGAGAGTGCAGAGCGTCAAGTCCCTCGGAGTGATGGTAACTGGCAACCTACCCTGGACTTCTCACATAGGTGTGATAGTCAAGATGGTTCAAAAACGTCTCTCCCTCCTCACTTGTCTCAGGATATTTAGCATGCACTACTTCTACAGATACACTATTGTGAACTTACTGTCCGGGTGTGTAATGGCCTGGTACGGCAACACTGTGCCCAGGAGCATCAGAAACTACAGAAGATTGTGTTCACAGCCCAGACTATAACGGACTCCAATCTCCCAACCATTGACTCTATTTACACGGCTCATTGCCGCAGAAAGGCTGCCAACATCTATCCACGATTACTGAGGGAAGGGAGAGAGGAAATAGCTGAGGCCATAACAGATATCTTTGTAGCATCCTTGAACACAACTGAGGTCCTGGAGGACTGGAAAGTTTCTAGTCGCCTTGTTTAAGAAGGGTAGCATGAATAATCCCGTTAATTATAGACCGGTGAGCCTGACGGCTGGGGTAGGGAAGCTGTGAGAGAAGATACTGAGGGATAGGATCTATCCTCATTTGGATGAACATGGTCTTATCAGTGACAGGCAACATGGTTTAGTGCAGGGAAGTCATGTCTCACCAACATAATAGAATTATTTGAGGAAGTGACAAAGTTGATTGATGAGGGAGGGGCTGTAGATGTCATGTACATGGACGTCAGGAAGGCGTTTGATAAGATTTCCCAGAGTCAGGTTATGGAGAAAGTGAAGTCACATGGTGTCTAGGGTGTGCTAGCTACATGGATAAAGAACTGGCTTGGCAACAGGGGACAGAGCGTAGTAGGGAAGGGAGTTTCTCAAAATGGAGAACTGTGACCAGTGGTGCTCCATTTAAGATGTTTCCGGAAAGATACATGAATGGGCAGGGAGCATAGGGATACAGACCTTTAGAAAATAGGATACAGGTTGAGGGAGAGGATTTGGATCGGCGCAGGCCTAGGCCGCCAAATGGCCTGTTCCTGTACTGGAATGGTGTTTGTTCTAACATTACCAAAGACCCATAATATCCCTGGAAAGATCACCCACAACCTCTTCCATCAGGCTATAAGATACAGACGCTTGAACACACAGAGCAGTAAGTTCAGGAACAGCTTCATCCTGGCTGTTATTAGCCTGATGAATGGACTCTCTAATCTCAGATAATGCTGATTTTGTTCATATTGACCTCGCCTAGTGCACGCCCTGTGCAGCGTAACCTTTATGCCTCTCAGCCATGTTTTACAGGCAGCATTCAGTACATCCATTCATACCTTGATCCATGATCTGCATGGACATCTTGGAACAGGGCAAACTAAATCCTCACCTCCCTACCCCCATCTCCCTCCAGTGCTCAGGCTGAGGTCTCTCCAGTCATCACCCCCAGTTCCTCCCATTCCGCCCAACTCCACTTGACCCTATCCCCAGCACCCTGTAACCTTTGTCTCTCACAGTTTCTCTCGCACTGCCTATTTCCCTGTGTTTTCCTTTTCCCTGTCTTCTGTTTATTTCCCTGAACCTATTATCTTCCCTTCTCCCTGCACATATGACTGTGTGTTTCCTTGTTTTGTTTCCTTTCTCTCTTTGACTGACTATCCATCTGTTTCCCTCGCTGTGTTCTCTCTCTCCTTTCCTTTGTTTTTGTCTCTTTCTCCTTCGTTGTGATGGTGCTGGCTTCTCTTTTCGTTTGAAGCAGGTGAATGGCTCATTGGTTCGATGTTGACAATACAATACACTCTGCAAGGTTTTGGTATGGAGGACAGAATTTAAAATTATCAGTTAAATTTCAATTGTTGTCAAAACAGCAACCAGAACGTGGGTATCCTTTTAACAGCCAATTGTTACATCTAACTATTTTGAAACCGTACGTCTCCCAGTGCTCTGTACACTGGCAACTCAAAGCATTCTATTCGGGTGCATAATGACCTGACATGGTAACTGCTCTGTCTAGGACCATAAGAAACTACAGACGGTGTGTGCACAGCCCAGAAAGGCTGGCAACATCAGAGATCTCTCCCAAACTAGTAATGATCTCCTACAACCTCTTCCAACAGGGAGGAGACACAGAGGCTTGAAAACATGGACCAGCATGCTCAGGAAGACTTCCTTCACTACCATTATTAGACTGACAAATTGACATCTGTCACTTTTCAAATAATATTAATCTTACTAATGTCGATCTTACTTTGCACACCTCCTGTGAAGCTGTAACCGTGTATGCCTCACTCTGTCCAAGGACCCTGTGATCTCTGTTTTCTTGTTTAGGGTCATTTGCCTGCACTACAATAAAAACAAACCTTTCCATTGTACATTTGACTAAAATAAATGAATCCAAATCAGATCAAACACGTGGACTGCAGTGGCTCAAGGTCTTCTCAAGGGCAACTGGAAAAATGAACTAATGCTGCCCCAGTCAGAGATACCCATATCTAATTAATGAGTATAGGAAGATGACCACACTTAGGGAGGACAGTCAGGGGGAATCAAATCGCTTTAAACATGATCTTAGATACATACAGGTTTCCCTCACTATTTGTAAGTAGAATGTTCCTACGAAACCGTTCACAAACTGATATGGTGTAAAGTGCAGTCGCACTGATTTATATGGGAAAAATTTCAGCTTTCTTCGTAAAAGTAAAAATCCTGTTCGGATTTCTTTTGGTTAGCGAAACAATGTCAAAATGTAAGTCATTCGGAAAAGGAAGTGGCAAAAAGTGAACTTTTGAAAAGCGGGGGATACCTGCATTTACAAGGGCATGATATTCAGGAAGTTGGGAAAGGTGAAAAATAGATGAGGTGAATCTCACATTTGATTTCCAGCCCAGCTGATCATCATTCTCTTTGTTTGCTCTTTTTCTCCTGTATCTCTCTTTCTCTATTGATTCCTCCTCCCCTTCAAATCACACTTCCCTGTCAACGGTATTAATCACGCACCTTTCCAGCTGCTTTCAGTTCAGGAAAGTTTCCCAGCACTTCCTGTTCGTTTCTTTGCATTTCTTTCTATAATTTCAGATTTTCAGCATCTTCCTTTATTTGATCTCACCTTCAATTTTGTTATTTCGTGGGATGTTGCCATCTCTGCCAAGGGCAGCATTTGGTGACCATCACTAGTTCCCCTGACTCTGAAGCTATTTCACAAGCCAATATAAAGTTAAGCACATTGTCATGGGTCTCAAGTCACAATTAACCCAGACCGGGTAATAACACTAGATTTCTTTACCGAAGGTGATTAGTGAAAGAACAAGGCTTTCAGACAATATGTTGCTTTTATGTTTGTTTTTCGTAAAATTCACTTTTATTCCAATTCTTATCATTTTAAAATAAAATTCTGTCATCAGCTGTGGTAGGACTTGAAACAAATAACTTGAAACAATATCTTTCGATTAATGAAATTTGCTTCTGAAATGCATCCAGCGACATTCCTACATTCATACATTGTCCTAATCATGAAGTAACGTTCGAAACAAGAACAATTTTATAGTTGAAATATTTGTAATTGGAAAAGTGGTCATCAGAGAGCGAGAGGCATTAAGTCTTAATTTTACCAACGAGCAGCCAATGGTTTGTACAGCCACATCACTGACGCAGAGATGGAGATTGGGGATATTGTGAGCTGGGAGTGGACAGAGTTGGTGACCGTGAGAACACGAGACATAAATCAGTTCCGGGCAAAAAGGGATCTCGAGGTTGTGCACAGTTTTGTTCCAGATGTTTGTGAGGGAGTGGTCTGAAATTCATGGGTAATAAATGGAGACTGCAATTGAAACTGAAGACAATAGCTTCTTTCTCTGACAAATATAGATAACAGGATTTTCAACGAAGTTCAAAGTTGTTTATGAGATTAATGAATGGACAGAGGTAGAGAACACCAACAATAGCGAGAATAGGTTAGTAGTACACCCTTCACCCCGCCTAGAATAATCATAGGCACCTTTGATATCCGATGTGGTAGAAATTCCTAATAGAGGGAAATCTTGAAAAGGCTCAAGGAAAATCTCTTCTCCTTTGTTGTAATGTTCCAATCCGCTATTCTCAGATACAGACCTGTCCTCTCTCTGTCTACATAGCTGTTGATCTCTGTTACTGTTGGAGCAGTGGGATAGCACACAAAATGAACCCCTCACCAATAGGAGAGGGAAACACTCCAATGACACAGTTGCATTGCATGGAGACTGACATCAATCACAGTCACTAAGCAAACAGTCCTAGCTTTCAATACAATACATTCAGTTCACAATATAACTGGACTGGACGACATGTTGGCATTGCTTGCTATTTGTCAAATCTCCCATCACCAATTGCTCTAGTGAAGTCAGTTGTGGGGGAGAATGGTGGATGTTATCTTTTTGTAGGCTAGATGATTCTGTTCTGTTGTCCATTTATTATGCTGTAACCATCTCTCCCCAAATCCATCCGCCCCAAAAAGAATCACAATCAGGATATTACTATGCTGATCTCTCCTCCACGGGAACAAACGCTCGTGAACAGACTGTCACTGGGCACAGTTGCCCTGAACATAGACAGGAAGTGTGTTCCTCTCCCTGCTCCAATAAGGCAACTTTGGAACTTCCATAGGGAATATGCTTCAGTAATTAATTTATACAAATTGACAAACTTCTAAATGCAGTTTTATTTGCTGTAAAATAATTTTTTGTTTACATATTTGGCCTCAGTCCAAAACCAAAGTGATAATTACAATGAACTTATTCATTAAGACTTAATGAGTCAGGTTCGAATGAACATGACATTGGCTGTGAGATGTGGTGGAATGGGGGCAGTGGCTGCAGAGACTGCATGGGGAGTACATGATATTGTCCAGTCATCATCACTCTTTCTCACAGACAGAATTAAATCTAATGCACAACAGGGAAACAGCCAACATTTGGGAGATGAATGACAACGTGATGTGAACAGGATAAGTTTAAATGTGATAAAATGAGCAATATTTATACACGCACCATTTTATCTTTGGGTATGCAGATTGAGTAGGGTCATTGGACCTGAAACAATAACTTTGATTTCTCTTCACAGATACCGCCAGATCTGCTGAGCTTGCCCTCTAATTTTTGGGTTTTTTTAAGATTGATCATATTGTTCATATCTGGCAGGATACTTACAATTAAAAGCAGACACTAATAACAAAATGTGAAGAGCTATGGGGATAATACAGGAGACTAACAGTAGAGATATAGTCATTTCAAGCTGGAAGAGACAATAGGCTGAGTTTCCCCCACTTTTGCTGTAAATAATTCTATGATATGTAATCAAAGCTTTGGAGAGGGGGTAGACAAGCTAGTTCAATGAAGGATACAGAGTGTTCCATCATCAATAATCTATTCCTAATATCTCATGAAATTTCTGCTGGCTCTGAAATGTCTTTTCAAACAAAGTGGAGTTCCTGAGATTTAGAGGATATTCAGCAAAATATTCTTTTTTTCCTTTGAATCCGAAAGAAGAAACAGATTTCGGTCATAACACAGGTGCCCCAGCCACACTAACTATAATAGGAACAGGAAAGGACTACATTGTCCATATGTAACCAAATTCAGCATGTCGCCCTCTCAAGAACCATGAAATATAGTGATACAGAAACATGAAATACAAACAGAAAATGGTGGAGAAACGCGACAGGTGAGGAAGTATCTGCAGAGAGAAACAGAGTTAATACATCGAATATGATATGAAACTATTCTGAAAACGTTGTATTGGAATCAAAGGTTAATTCTGTGTATCCCTGCTCAGAGGGTGCCAGACCTGCTGAGTTTCCCTCTATCGATTTCTTTTTCTTTCTGAACTGTGACAAATTGACTGATCTGAATGATATAAGCAAAGCTGCTGTCTCAGTTGAATCTCGAGTAATAGGTAACGGACATTAAATGAGAAAGTATAAAGTTCTTAAGTTTCACAGGGCTCTAAATACCGATGACGTATTGCATTGTCAGACAAAGACATTGTGAGATACTGTCTTATGCATAGGTACATCTTGGATATTCTGTGAAGTGGTCACCCAGTCTACCTTTATTTTCCCCAAAGAAGGCAGACCACAATGTAAGCAGCGAATGTAGTAGACCGGATCGTGGGAAATGTTTGTAGGATGGTGTTTCACCTGGGAGGTATATTTGGCCCCTTGGATAGTGAGGAGGGAGGATGTAAATGGGAAATGTAACATCTCCAGCAGGGGAAAGTGAAGTGGACCTGTGGTGGAGTTGGGGAGGTGTTGGGAGTGAATAAAGAGCAGACCAGGGTATCCTGGAGGAACTGGTCTTTCAGAAGGCGGAAAAGGGAGAGGAGGCAAATATGTGTCTAGTGGTGGCATCTTGCTGGAGGTGAGGTAAATGCGGACTGATGATCCTCTGCATGTGATCCTCTGCATCTGGTGGGTTGATAGGTAAGGACAAGGGGAACTCTAACACTGTTGTAGGAGGGAAGAAAGAAGATGAGGAGAGAAGTGCAGGAGGTGGATCGGAACCGGTTGAGGGCCCTGTCGATAACAGTGCTAAGGAATTCTCGGGTGAGGAAGATGGAGGAACTGAGAGATGGAATGGAGTCTTTGCAGGAAACAGGGTGTGAGGATGTATACTCCAGGTAGCTGTGGGAGTCGGTGGGTTAATACTGGATATGAGTGTCCGGTCTATCCCCAGAAATAAAAGCAGATAAATCGAGGAAAAGAAAGGAGGAGTCAGAGGTAGATCAGGTAAAAGTGGGGGAGTGAAAATTGGAAACTATGAACTTTTACAATTCTGGACGGGAGAGAGGAACAGCAGCCAAGATATCATCTACATATAGAAGAAAGTGATGCTGGAGTAGAACTGGAACAAGGAATGTTCTACGTACCCCATGAAGGAACAGGTATAATTGGGCCCACATACGTATCAATGCACCCCGTCTGCGTGGCAGGACCAGGCTGAAGCAATGAGTCTGCCCAGGCAGTTCTGTTTGTGGATTTTAAGGAGGAGATAAAAAAGAGCCCTGCTGTCAGAGGACCATCAGCTTCCGGACTGTTAGGTGGGGGTGAGTGTGTGTGTGTTTGGGGTGTGGGGGTGTGAGGGGGTGGGAGTCTCTAGATGAAATGTGGACAGATATAGTTAATAAAATAACCTGATGTGCCATGGTAAGGTTATGGACCAGCAGGTGACATTTGGAGGTATCTGAGAGCTGACACTCAGCCTCTGAAATGTAGAGGTGAATCCACCAGACTGCAGCAGCACCTCCTTTATTGGTACAGGCTGAATAACATAGTCAGGGTTGGATCGAAGCATATAGCGTACAGTCAGTTCAGAGGGTGATAGGTTGGATAGGGAGAGGGGGATATAGAGAATTTAGGACAACCAAACTTACATGGAGCATTCTTAACGAACAGATTAAATTCAAGTAAACGCCAGAGGAATGGGTCAAGGTGGAGGGAGGGTGTTGGAGCTGGGGGAAGGGTCTATGGGATGGGAAGCATACTCTTGCACAAAGAATTGGACACCGTGGACAAGACGGTGGAAGAGGAGTTCAACATTATGTCGTGCCTGAAATTCATTAAAGTGGGGGCACAGAGGGCTAAAGCTGAGACCTTTGCCGAGTACAGAACATTCAGCATTAGAGTGTGGAAGGTTAGGAGGGATGGTGAATACCCGACAGGAGGTGGGCTTGGGGGAGGGGATGGACTCAGATTGCAGGACATGGGTGGGGTGGCAGGTTGCAAAGGCTCATAGGCATCTCTAAGTTATTCCATCTTGTGGGCCTTGTATATCTGGTGAGCATGGCGAATGAGCTGGAGAATGAAGTAGAATTGGGGAATGGTGCAACCTTGAGCCAATGTGACGTGATGCTGTTGAACAGAGAAAGTGTTGATCTCAGTGGCAACGGCACCGCAGGACCAGTCCTCAGAAAGTAAATGATTGAAAATAATCAAAATCATTATCTTATTGTAATGCTCTGATTTCATTGGGGTGATACTAAACCAGCAAGGTCTTACTTTTCTGGGATTTTAGACCAAACTGTGAAAACATAATGTACCTTGATGTTATTAATAAGACAAATTCATCCATGGATGTGGAAGGCACTAGCAAGGGCAGAGTTTATTTGTCATTCCCAATTGCTGTTGAGAAGGTGTCATTATTCATTGAGGAAATTCCCAGCACAGAATTTCCTCCGATTCCCGTTGACCACATTTTCCTGAGGGTCAATGATGCTGCAAGAGTCAAATGCTACTTTTATGGCAAGGGAAGTTACTCTGATCTCACCTCAACTGACATTGGAAAATAAGTTAAAATACTAAAGAGAAAAAGGATAGAACACGGCATTTTTGAACAATGTGGTCACTGTCCTTGCAATGATTAAGGGCAAACAAATGCATGGACTTCTGATTCTGAGGAGAGGTGTTTCCTATTTGGGATGAGACTGTTTGGTTAAGCGCTGTAACAAAGAGACAGAAAAAAGGTCCAGTCTCTATGGGGGGAAAAATACACCCTATTCACGGTGCATTGGACAATGACAGACATACACTATTGTCTGTTCCTATTGGGCATTGATAGTCTCAATCTCATTATTCACTGATAACCAATAGCAGTGCAGAAGCCAGCAGCTCCCATAACCCCAGTGGAAAGCAAAAAGGGTAAGGGATGGCCAGTGGAAGTCGGAGGAACTAGGGAACTGGTGTAACTTACAGTTGGAGTGGCAGAGGAAGGGTGGGAAGAGATATCATCAGTGGAAGAGAATGTGGCAGCAGAAGGAGTCGTGCATGGGAAGTAGGAGTGTAAAGAAAGAGTAGGAAGGGGAGGAAGAATGGCTAATGAAGTTTTAGTGACTGGGTCAAGCTTGTTTTAGGAAAACTGAGGTTGGGTGTAAACCACCACTGTTCAGGAAAATTGGGAATCGATTGAAAACTAAGTTTTGATGCACTTCTTTTTCTACCACTTGATTCTTTATCAGATTGTACATTCACTCTGTAGTTTTGTATCTCCATCAAATACAGGTGACGTGTTTTTTTTCTCCCCTGGTGTTGTGGCTCAACATTTTTGAATTTTTTAACAGTATGTATTTGCTTCCAATTCAAGGTAGCCATGAGAATGTGATTTGATCTCCTGTAGTTTGTCCATAACATAGATTTTAATTGAATAGTTATCCTCATCACATTAGCTGATTCAAGCAATGAGTCTGTGTCCATCCTGCAGATGAAAGATTTCTTCAGTTCTGACTATTGTTACAAAGGACAGTGCCACACAAAAGGCTAATGTTCCAGTGCAAGGTGCCAAACCATAGTTCATTCTAAATTAGTTACAAGCTTTATGAATAAGACATGCTGAGGGACATAGTGTAAAATGTAAAATTAACTTTGTGTCGCAAATGTTATTTACAGCACCCTCATAATAGGTGTTAACTACATCACTCTGTAAATTCCCAAATTAAGAACAACAAGAGACTGGAATTTTTAATTATTGCTTTGTGAATAACATCTGGAGAACACGAAGGAAATCAAAGTTTGTTTGTGATATTCATAAATGATGATGGTGAGAATGTGGAAGATGGATTGCAGTGGAATGATAACTAATGTTGGGGATGACACAAAGATTAGCTGGGTGCTTCGCAGTGAGGAGGAAAGGGTTAGGCTGCAGGCCGATATAAACAGATGATTTCAATATCCAGATTAATGGCTGATGAAATTTAACACTAATAAATGTGAGAGGATGCACATCTGAATTAACAAGACAAGTGAGTACTCAAACTTTGAACGGCGAGGGCTAAACTTGCTCCTTTTTTCTTTGCAGCAGGGAAGGTTGAGCAGGGAACAGGGTACAGTTATACAAGAGCATAAGGGGTATGGAGAGGATGAACAGACAGCAGCTGTTTCCCTTACTCGAAGGGTCAAAAACCAAGGGAAACATACTTAAAATGAAAGGCAGGGGATTGAGAGAGGATTTGTGGAGTCTGTATTGAACTGAGAGGGTGGCACAGACAGAGAATATAAAGTTCCTACTGTGGAAACAGGCCCTTCGGTCCAACAAATCCACACTGACCCTCCAAAGAGTAACCCACCCAAACACGTTCCTCCTATATTTACCACTGACTAATGCATCTAACCTACACATCCCTGAACACTTTGGGCAATTTAGCATGGCCAATTCACCTAACCTGCACATCTTTGGATTGTGGGAGGAAACCGGAATACCAAGAGAAAACCCACGTGGGCACGGGGAGACTGTGCAAAATCCATACAGGCAGTCACCCGAGGCTGGAATCAAACCTGGGTCCCCAGCGCTTTTCAGCAAGTGTGCTAATCACTGAGCCACCGTTCTACCTCTGGTGACATGTGTCTTAAATGCATTTCCTAGGCGGGTGATTGATCAGATAATCTCACAAAATTTTTTAAAAAGCCTTTGGATATGCACTTGGTGATGCAGGCTTGCATTTTCATTCAATTATTCTATGTGGTGGCAGCCACGAACACTCTGATATATTCTGAAGCAATAGCTAATGGCAGTTCTAGTTTGTTCCATTGACCGTACTCAGTAAGTGAGGCTCCAGTGAAGTGCTGGTGTTATCTCCTACTTTCTATTTAAATGTTTCAGTTTCCTTCAGTTGGTAATGCAATTTCCTGTGTCGATGCTGTCATTTCCGGCCTTTTTTCTCAGAGGATGGTAGACGGAGTCAAAATTGATGTGGTTGTTGCTGGAGTTCCGGTTCGAATGCCATGTTTCTAAGAATTCTTGTGCTTGTCTCTGATTGGCCTGTCCTATAATGGATATGCAGACCTCGTCAAAGTGGCGTACTTCCTCATCAGTACGAAAGAAATTGGTGTTGGGATCAAGTCTTTTGTAGCCAGTTGATGTTCATATATTCTGGCCATTAGTTTTCTGCTCGTTTTTAGTTGTAGTGTTTGTTAAAGTTCTTGCAAGGCTTATTATTCCTGGAGCAGAACAGACAAAGATGTGAATTTATTGCGGTGATCAAAAGTATGAAAAATATTGCAGAGTAGAAAAAGAATACTCTATTAGTTGGCATTACAGCATCAAGGGATTCTAATTTCAAGGTTGTCACAACGGAGCTAGGAATGAAAAAAGGAAAAACGTCTTTATTTAGAGAGTTGTTACGAATTGGAGTTGACTGGCTGGAAAAGTTGTGGATGAAGATTCAAAAGAGAACTGGAAAACATTTGGAAATTATGAATTTAATGGGCAACAGTGAGAGGGCTGGCAAATGGGCGGGGGGTGGTGCTTTGGAGACATTTTTGGAGCTGATGCATACATAATTGCCAACGGCTTCCTCCTGTACTTTAAAGTTTGTACTCTGTAATGTGCCAGCTGTGAATAAAAGTCAGTATCCAATTATTTCGCTGTGTAAATGCTCGCAAATATCTGATTATTTGGTGCAGCATAAGCATTTAAAATGCAAGTATTGCAAGGTCAGTTTCATTATGAAGTCTAATTATTACTCAGAACATGAATATTTTACATGTTGTATTCCAATTACTAAAACAAATATATCATTGCTTTGTCACAAAACTCTTTGGAAAGCTCTGACTTTTCATTGAAACGATATTATGTTCGTTGCTTTTTTTTCACTGTCCACGTTTCATATTAAGCATCATTCATTCTAAAAATTGGAATTTTTCAAATTATCATTCACTAAAATTTGATAACACAAATAATTTATTTAGTTTAATATTCACAGTCCATGTAGAATAATTGCCATTTGAAAATTGCTGGCAAATAGCTGAAGATTGTACATTTCAGTGAGAAATTAAACTGATTGTTTATATATAAATGTATAAGAATGGTAATTCTATCTGTATGTTTAATCGTTTGCTCACTCTGAACATGGAATTATCCAGAAACCAACCACTTTAAAAATACTGGAGTGGCAAAACATTACTTTGAATCCTGACATTGTGAGTGTAATTCTTATCACAAGAGTTATGTTCTTTCTTCAATAAAATAAAATGTACATACTTTATTTCTGTGTGAGAAAATCTTGACAGGAGTTATATTTTAGTTCCATAAATATAGAATCAACATAATTGATTTAAGAGATTATACTTCAATTGAATGATTATCGTTCACATGTTATTTTTGTCCAATTCATAAAATATAGCAAATATCCGATTATTGTTCTGTGCAGGAAACTCAACACCTTGCAATGAGCTACGCTGAAATTTGTTTCAAATAGATCTGAAATCATTTGCAGTGTTATTGGACCTCACAGCTGCCCGTGACACAGAGAGACTCAGTGACCTGTTCCAAAATCCGTGCATAGAGCTTCTAACCTGGTTCAGGGCAGTCAGTCAAACATTTCTTCAAAACAAATAATTTGGAATCCATCGCGGGCAGGGGGAGAACCCGCCAACAGACTATCACTGGTCTCAGTGTAGATACAAATGTTGTCCAGGTTAAATACTAATGGCTGACCAGCAATCAAGTTTTAAAATTCATCTTCAGTCAGAGCCTGGCCCAGAGAGCAGACGTGTTGACATGGAGAACCAGAATCACACCATACAAGTTACCTATGGTGATGAAACCTGACCTGCCTCCCTGACTCCATACATCTGCACCCTGGATCAGACACGGGTGAAGACGTTAACAAGTTGACAATCTATTGCAGTGCCTTGTGTCTCACAAAGAAATCTCAAAAGCCATATCCAATAAATGTCACCTTCACATTCTCCAGTATCAAAATAAAAATGTACATCTCTGTGAATGGTCAGAGATTACGACATGGGTCACACAGTAGAATGTGTGTGAAGTAACCAGCAGCAAACAGCAATCCACAAAATCACATTAATAACTGAACTTGGTGGATTCTGTCTGGCGTAAGTAACCACACATATTATCCTGGCTTTCAGGTCACTGTAACAATGCACACCATAACTGGAGGTTTTGGCCTTACACCTCTCCAAAGCTTCCCGATCTCACATACATCACTGCCTCACACATTCAACAATTGATGAGAATCCACAAGCTGGGTGAAACTGGAAACACAGAACAGTGCAGCACAGTGCAGGCCCTTCGGCCTTTGACGTTCTGTCGACCTTTTATAATACATTTTACTATCATTCATGTGCCTATCCATTTAAATATCCCTAATATAACTGACTTTACTACAACTGCTGGCTGATCATTGCACACACCCAACATTCTCTGTTTAAAGAACCTACCTCTGACATCTCCCCTAAATCTACCTTAAAATCATACCGTCTCGACAGCCATTTCCACCCTGGGAGAAAGTCTCTGGCTATCCACTCTATCTATGCCTCTCATCATCTTGAACACTCCTGTCAAGTCAGTTTCCATTCATCTTCGTTCCAATGAGGAAAACATCCTATCTCCCTCAAATTTTCTTTGTAAGACATTCCCTCCAGTCCAGACAGCATCACTTCAGCTCCCCCACCAAAGCGTCCACATCATTTCCATAACAAGGCAACCAGAACTGATCACAATATTCTAAGTGTGGTCTCACCAGGGCTCCATAGATTTGCAACATGACCTCGCAGCTCTTAAACTCAATCCCTCGGCTAATGACCACTTCAAACGCCTTCTTAACAACCTTATAAACCTGGGTAGCAACTTTGTGGGAGCTATGCCATGGACCATATGATCCACTGTTCCTTCACAATGTAGGAATCCTGCCTTTAACCCTATAACCTGCATTCAAATTCGATATTCCAAAATGATTCGTATCCCACTTTTCCATATTGAACACCATCTGCCACTTAGCAGCCGAGTACTGCATCCCGTCTATGTCCTGTTGAAAACTACAACAGCCCTTCCCACTATTCGCATATCCACCAACCTCTGTTACATCATCAAACTTACAACCCTATCCTTCCACTTCGTCATCCAAGTCATTTATCAAAATCACAAACAGCAGAGGTCCCAGAATCGATCCCTAGTTCCTAGTTCCACACTGAATACTTCCCATTTACCACCACCCTCTGTCTTCTATGGGCTAGCCAATTCTGTATCCAGACAGATAGGTCTCACTGTATGCCATGCCTCCTTACTTTCTGAATGAAACTACCATGGGGAAGTTTATCAAACACCTTGTTAAAATCCATGCACTCAGCATTCACTGCTCTACCTTCTTCAGGGTGCTTAATCCTCTCCTCAAAGAATCCAGTAAGAGTTCTGAGATATGACCTGCCCCTCACAAAGTCAGGTCACAAAGACTATTTCTAATCAAACTATAATTTTTCAGAATCCTCTCCAATACTTTGCCGAATACTGATGTAAGACTGACTGGTCTGTCATTCTCAGGACAATCCCTGTTCCCTTGCCTGAACAAGGGAGTAACCTTTATCACCTTCTAATCATGCGACACTACTCCAATGGAGAGTGAAGACGCAAAGACCATCGCCAAAGGCAGAGAAATCTCTTCCCTCTCTTCCTGTAGTAACCTAGGGCGTTTCCCTTCTGGCTGAGGGATCTATCTATCCTTATGTTTGTACATCAGTCAGTCTGCATTTCACTTCAAATTGTTTACTCCCTGTCCAACCAACTGATCAACTGTTTTCCATTTCAGGGCTCTGTACAGTGCTGCCTTCCTGAACAAGTATGGTTCCCAATATCCTGTGTATTATGGAATGGAAAACATTAGCAGGGCAGATGACGAAAGCATTGACTCTGCTGCTCCTTAGATGCTGCTTTACTGGCTGTGCTTTTCCAGCGCCACAATTTTCGACTCTGTTCATTTGTACTCGCTTTCTCCATTACTGAGGGCTGTCCCCTCTGCACACTGAACTGGAAACTAATCAGCAGAAACTCGGTGTATCCGGAGCTGACTGTTCAGTTCTGGAAAGTTGCATTTGAGGAACACATTTACTAAAAACGAAATTAATATTCAACAAATATTCATTTAGTCCGAGAGTTGCAGTTTTGGTTCATGAATTGGACAGGTTAACAACGAACAATGAATGACTGAAGAACCCCGAGGTACAGAGCGTTCCAAGTGATATATTCCAGGTTGGATGTGCTTTACTTTAATGCTGGTAATATTATCAGACAGACAGATTATGATAAGGAAACGAGGTGACATGTGGAGGTGTGACATTTTTTGCTGTTTCTGAGCTGTGTTTGAGGGAGGTCAGGGCTGGCAACGCAATACTCTGTGGTACCAGAACTACAGGAGAAAGTGAGGACTGCAGATGCTGGAGATCAGAGTTGAAAATGTGTTGCTGGAAAAGCGCAACAGGTCAGGCAGTATCCAAAGAGGAGGAGAATCGACGTTTTGGGCATGAGCCTGAAGAAGGGCTCATGCCCGAAACGTCAATTCTCCTGTTCCTTGGATGCTGCCTGACCTGCTTTTCCAGCAACACATTTTCAGCAGTACCAGAACTATAATCAGGACAGGAGAAAGGGTTAAAGAGGAGGTGGTGTTGCCTTATTAATGATGGAGTCAGTTCCTGGCGTAAGAAGTGACGATATCTTGAAAGTACCTTCTAATGAGGCTTGGTTGTTAGAGCTCAGGATCAAAACCATGACAGAAACACTGCTAGGGACATATTATAGACCCCCAGATAAAGAAAAGTACGAGAGCAGGTATATAACCAAGTTATTGAGGTGTGTAAAAACAATAATAAGATCATTATATTCAGGCAATTCCAAACATTCATTAGGGCAGTGATAACTTTTTTAAGAGGGGCAAGTGCTTTGAAATTTATTCCAGAGAGCTTCTTATATCAACATAGAGCATATACAACAAAGGGCAGTGCAGTGCTGGGCCTCACTGTGGGGAACGACGGCAGTCAGCTGTTCCCGGCAGAGGTGGGAGAGCATTATAGGACCAATGACCGTGATATCACACATGTTGACTTTGCTAAGGAAAAGACCCCAAAAATAGGGAGACAGATTTTATGGGGGAAAAAAATGACAAGATCTGGTGAAAGTGCAGTTGCTTCTGGGTGAAACTGTAGCAGAACAAGGTGGGGCAGGGAGTTGGGGGATCATTTGATTAAAATGGAATTGATGACAGTGTCGGCCCAGCATGTTACACCGCAGATAAAATTTAGGAAACAAGCCCGAAGAACCTCAGATGTCGACACAAATTCCGAACAGGATGAAAAAGGAAAGAGAAGCTTAAAGCAGGTACCAAGTGAGCAGGTCAATGAAAGTCCTAAAAGAATATAGAAAGTGGAGGGCTAAACTTAAAAAGTCAGTGGAAGAGCAGAAGGAGGGGTGATGAAACATTAGCTGGTATGATTAGCAAGAATCATTTTTTTAAATTTATTAAGGGGAAGAGGATAACACGGGAAAAAATGGGAGTATCAAGGATTAAGGGGACAGCCTGTTCACAGAGCCTGAGAATGTGTTAAACACATCCAACGAATCGGTCTTCAGTTTGGAGGAGCTGAGGAAGAATTGGAAGTTTATGCAAGATAGAGTGGACAAATCACCAGATTAAAGACCACCAACTCTCACATCAGTGTAAGGGAAACAATTGTAGAAAATTCGGAGGGCTGTTAAGGCTGGGTCATTAAATATCTTCAAGACCGAGACAGACAGATTTTTATACAAGTGTTACGGGGAAATTGCAGGATAGTGGAATGGAGGATTATCAAAATAAATATAAACTAATCGAAGGAAAAGCAGAGTCAGTGAGTGGATAGACATATTGTTGCCCCTTTGTCTAATTGTGTTCTTTTCCAATAGCCCTGTATTCACAAGAACATGAACTTGTCTCGCTATGGTGTTAGACACAGTTTGGAATGCTATCAAGGGATTCCAGGAATTCATAAATGCAATACAAACAGACCGGAAGTACCAGAGGACTGCAACAATACGGATTACCTATCGGGGTGAGGATTTGCATCGACACAGTCACCACTACCAGAAGGAAGAACTCAGCAGGACACTCTACAAGGCCAAGCAGTGACCTGCACTGGGGAACAGGTAGTCAGGGGCCAGTTGTCAAGGAGTGCTGAAAACCCAAACACAACATCACCATAGTGCCTTATTCCTTCCCTGACCAAAACTAAAAGTGGAGAGATAGAGCGACCTGCCATTGTAGCAGAGGAAGCAATAAGGCCTTGACACGAGAGGCTTCGGACAGCTGGAGATCAGCACAAATTACTGGTAAACTCAAATGAAGTCCTTTTCACTTTATTGTTACATCAGTCGAGATGGCATTTAGGGCAGCCGCACACTCCTCTTCAGGGATGTGGTAGCTCATGGAGATTTCCACCGGCCCTGATGGCTGCACGTGTGGGCACTGCACCCAGACTCAGCTCCTGGGGACCGTGATAGGGAGCTACGCTGGGTGGCACGATGGCTCAGTGGTTAGCACTGCTGCCTCAGAGTACCATGGACCAGAGTTCAAATCCTGCCTTGGGCAACTGTCTGTGTGGAGTTTTCACGTTCTCCCCCTGTCTGGATGGGTTTCCTCCCACAGTCCAAGGATGTACATGTTAGGTGAATTGGACATGCTAAATTGCCCTGGGTGTTGGGTGTAGAGGAGTGGGTCTGGATGGGCTGCTCTTCGGTTGGTCGGTGTGGACTTGTTGGGCCGAAGGGCCTGTTTACACACTGTAGGTAATCTAATTTAGGATGCACTCAGGGTCATCTGAGAACTTCATAGATAAGTCCTTTAGTGTGGTGACCACACCCAAGACACATTCCTAGTTATGTTTCTTTAATGACTGTAATATTCCAGTCCAACGTTCATCGCCCTGAGTTCATTAGCCTTACCTGTCAGCCCTGTTGAATTTAAATAAACACGATTTAGTCTAACAGGCGTTCCTTGCTTCCTGTCATGTTCCAGGCGAGAGTAGTTGGGTGACCACTAGGAATGGCAAAGGGAGTAGGCAGGTAGTGCAGGAATCCCCTGTGGCCATTCCTCTCGATAACAAGTAGACCATTTTGGATTGTTGGGGGCTATGACCGTTCAGAGGAAAGCAGCAGTAGCCAGGTTGGTGGTACTATCACTGGTTCTGGGGCACAGCGGGAAAGGGTAAACGTAAACAGGACGTAAAAGATAGTAGGGTCGATTATAAGAGGGACAGATCGGAGATTCTGTGGCCTCAAACGGGAATCCATGATGGAGGGCTACCTCCCAGCTGCTAGGGTCCAGGATATCTCCAAGTGGCTGCAGAGCATTCTCAAGGGGGAGGGGGAGGAGCCAGAAATCATTATGCACGTTGGCACAAATGATACCAGTAGAAATAGGGACGAGGTCCCGCAGCGTGATTACAGAGAGCTAGGAGAAACATTTTTTTAAAAAAATACCTTGACAGTGGAAATCTCCTGAGAGGAAGATTACCGTCCGAGACGTGCACTGGAGGGGACACCAAGACCTTGGTGGCCAGTTTTGCTAGTGTTACAAGGGTGGGTTTAAACTAGATTGGCAGGGGGTGTTGCCCTCAAGAGGAGGGAGGCAGGTGCGAGGCTGGAAGGTGATACAGTGATCAGAAATAATAAGGTTAGGCTGGAAAATGACAGAGAAAAAATACTGCCTTTTGGATTAAATTGCATCTATTTTAATGCAGGAAGGCCTACAGGTCAGGCTGATGAACTCAGGGCTTGAATAAGTAGGTGGGACTGATAAATTATAGCCATTACAGAAACATGGCTAAGTAATGGATAGGACTGACAGCTTAATGTGCTAGGGTACAGGTGCTTTAGGCGAGACAGAGATGGTGGAAGGAGGGGAGTGGAGTGGAATTTATGATTTAGGGGAGTACCACAGCAGAAATCAGAGATAAAATAACTGATGGATCACCCAGAGAGGCTTTGTGGGTGGAGTTAAGGAATAGGAAGGGATTGGTGAGGTGATTAGGGATGCAATATAGGCCCCCAAATAGTCAACAGGAATGAGAATAACAAATATGCAGGGAGAGAGGGGAGACCTGCAGGAGCAATAAGGTTATCATAATAGGGGATTTTCATTTTTCTAATACAGACTGGAACGGCCAGAGTGTTAAGGAATTTGATGAGATAGACTCATTTAATGCGGCAGGAAAGCTTCCTCAAGCAGCATTTCGAGTGTCCTACTCAGGAAGGGGCAAAACTCGACATTTTCTTAGGAAATAGGGCGGAGTTAATAGTGGGGGAGAACTTTGGGACCAGTAACCATAGTTCTATTAATTTTCAAATAGTTATGGAGAGGGATGTAAGTGGTGCACAGGTTCATGTTCGAACTTGGGGCGTGGCTCAGATACAGACAGCTCGGATCAAGAGAACCCCTGGAGGTATATAAGAGATACTGGAGTTTACTGAAGAAGGAAATCAGTGGGGCGAAAAGGGAATAATAAAGAGCCTTGGCTGAGAAGATTAGGATGAATCCAACAAGGTACTTTAAATATATTAAAAGAAAAAGCAATAGCTGGAGAGAAAATAGGACCCCTCGAAGACCAATGTGGACAAGTATGTGTGGAAATATAAAAGATGAGTGATGTCCTCAATGAATATTTCTACTCTATGTTTACAGTGGAGAAAGACATGTTGACCTGAGAACTTGAGGAAGTTAGTGGTGATATCTAAGGGACGATCCATATCATAGTAGAGGAGATTTTGGAAGTACTAGAATGTTTGAAAGTGGATAAATCTCATGGTCCTTACCCGATATATTCAAGAACACCTCAAGGGGCTCCAGAAGAATTTGCGGGGACCCTGGCTTCTAATGTTGATCATCATTAACCACAGGGCACGTCCCGGAAGACTGGAGGGTAGCAAATAGTGTGCCCCTTTTCAAGAAGAACTGAACAACAAAAAGTTTTGGAACTACAGACCAGTAGGTTTAACATCCGTGGTAGGTAAGTTACTTGAGAAGGTTCTGAGGGATAAGATGTACATGCATTTAGAAAGACAGGCTTTGACTAAGAATAGTAAGTGTGGCTTTGTGCGAGGAAGTTAGTGCTTGACAATTTTTTTTAAAGTAATTAGATGATGTGACTAGGAAGATTGACATGCGTGGGGCAGTAGACGTCGAAACATGTGGTGTTGGAAAAACGCTGCATTCGAGGGGCAGGAGAATCTATGTTTCAGACATAAGCCCTTCATCAGGAACGTCCAAAACATCGATTCTCCTGTTCCTCTGATGCTGCCTGACCTGCCGTGTTTTTTTTTAGTGCAACACTTTTCGACACTGATCTCCAACATCTGCTGTGCTCACTTTCTCCAAGGGCGGTAGATTTAGTCAATATGGATTTCATTTACACCAGAACAGAATGAGGTTTTTCAGCCCCTGGAGCCTGATATACAATTACAGGAGGAGGCCAATAAACCCCTCGGGCCTATAAAACTGTAACCAGATCATGCAGCACCAGTATCCAGTTACACAGCAACAGGATCAGTCTATTCATCTACTTGAAGTCAGTCACAGAGGAAATGGAAGAGGCCGCAAAGTGACTGAACTATGGGGTATACTGGAATAAAACCAGGCTACATAGCCCCTCAGACCTGCCCTTCCATTCAGCAAGTCAGGGCTGATCTGCACTTGGCCACAATTTCTCCTTTATGCCCAATTCTTTGTAGCCATCGACTCTCTGTCGGGTCAAACTCCACTGACACAAACTCGCACCCCCCAACATTTCAGTGATTTGGCCTCCCCTAACTGTCTGGTCCCAATCGTCATTTCCCTCTGAGAGAAGCAAACCTCCCCAAACATATGCCTTGGCCTATTGAAATGGATAGAAGGTATGAACACAGCGTAAAGTGACTGGCCCTGATATCATGGCAGTATTTGATTGAGCAAGATGTCAAGGAGACTGAACAAAATTGAACTTGATGGGAATCAGTTGTAAACTCCCCACTGGTTGAATCATTTAGAGCACAATGGGGCTGGTGGACATCAATCCTCCCAGTCCCTGGATATCCCTGTGGGCAATCTTCAGGGTAGCTTCTTCAGCAAAAACATCTTCAGCTGCTTCATCAATGTATTTCCCTCTGTCATACGATCAGAGGTGGGGATGTTCTGTGAAGATTGTACAATGTCAGAACAATGAGTCACCTCCTAAAGTACTAAAGTATCAAATCTAAAAAACATTTAATGTAAAGGTAACATGAATCAAAAGCACTGCTGGACACTAAACATTCCCACGATTAAAATAAAGAGGAACCCCTTCAGCAATTCTAGCTGGTTTCACAGTAATATAAGAAAGCCATTCAGCCCATCTGATCTGTTGGATAACAACAGATGCAATGCGTTCACTCACTCCTATTTGTTACACAAGAAGACAATTTAAAATAAAAGCAGGAGTTGGAATTCAAATTACACAGGCAGGAAGCTGGAAGAACAGAATAAGCAAGGCAGCATCAAGACTTTGAGAAGTGAACGCCTTGGATATAACCCTTCATCAGGACTGTGGATGGGAGTAAGGGGTTATATAGATAAAGTGCGGGTGAGGAAGGAGGAGGCAGAGGGGCGAGGTGTGGATAAGTGAACACAGATAAAGGGTATCAGCGAGATGTTTATGGGAGGGTTGAATCCAGTTGGACAAAAGGTTGCTCAGAGGAATGGAAGGGAGAGGAGGGCAAGGGAAGGGAGTCGGGAGATTGGAAGGGAGGTTATTTGAAATTGGAGAATTCAATGTTGAGTCTCCGGGGGAGGCTGCACAGGTGACAGATGAGATCTTGTTCCTTCAAATTATGTTTTGGTTCCTTGTGGCAATGGAGGAGGCCAAGGATGGCCATGTTGGAAACGGATTGGGAAAGAGAATTGAAATACGAATTGACTGGGAAGTCTTCCATTCCACCTAACGACCCGACCTTTCAGCTCCCAACCGAATTCATCCCTCCCATTACCCAACCATGTTGCACCCACCACTTGTGTCCACATAGCCGTAACTCACCACCCCCCTGATCTCCCCACCCCAACCACTCCCTTCCCTCTTTATCTGAAGCTCCCCCTACCCCTCAACCCAGTTCTGAAGAACGGTTACATCTGAAATGTTTTCGTTCCTAGCTCTTGATGCTGCCTTGCTTGTTGTGTTCTTCCAGCCTTCTGTTTGTCTCCTATAACTCAGGAAGATAGAGTCTAGTCAGCACAACACGCTGGTAGGCAGGAACCATGGGTTTCCGACTGAAGTCCTTGAACCTCTGCCCTCGGGCCAGGATGAAGACATTCAGTTCCTCGAGACACTGGCACATAAACAGAAGAGGCCATTCAGCCCGTCTAATCTGTTACACTTAAATAGGAGGATGTCACTGTTGCTGCAACACGACAAACCAATGAGGCATAGATTGCAGAGACAGGCTGCTCCATGTTGTTCCTCCTGGCTCCATTGCTAATGGTACACACGTGTTATATTAACGTACTTTACTGATCATGAGGAGGGAAAGTGATTGGCTTGTGCCAAGTCCCAAGGAGGCATCTTTCATCTCCGAGATGTTATGAACTAGGCTAGAATATTCAAAACACTTTTAAGCAGGCAGCCCAGCGCATACCTTTGCAATTTGTTTCGGTAAGTGTACAATGAAAATTACCCAGAGTAATTTAGCTAGGTTGACTACGAGGTTTTAAAACAGACCAAAACTTACACAATGAAGCATAAAGAACAGAATAAAGAATCACGACAGAATTCAACCTATTCAGCTAGACATAATTATGTTATTCCGAATATATACAACTGTCCCAATAAGCTCCCACTAAACACCAGTATAAATGCAACACAAACTTCCAGGTTGAAGTTGAAGGTCAGAAGAGAGAGAGAGAGGTTCCACACGGCTCACAGTTGAACTTCCCAGTTGAAGACTCAACTGAAAACTGCTCAGTTCAGCTGGTTCAGCGAAAAGAGCTCACCACTCTCCGTTCATTATACTGGTCACTTATAAAGCATGACCACTTTTGTTTTGTATCCCATGGGGCCATTGGTCCATGTCCAGTAGCGAGACCCAGGAACGTGACTTGGGCTTTCTCAAATTCCCTTTTAGCTAGGTTTACCACCAAGCTTGCCCTCTGAAGTCAATCAAACAAGTCTGATAAATGCTGTAAATATTCCTTTCATGACTGACTAAAAACCACATAATTGGGTAATCTGGCAATGACCTATTATCAGCCTCTGAAATGTGGCTGGATCGTTTCTCATACCAAATGCCACGATTTTGAACTGATATAGTCCATTTGGCGTTATAAAAGCCAAAATTGCATTTGCTCTCTCTGACAGAGGTCCCTGCCAGTAGCCTCTGAGCAAGTCCAACTTAGAAATGTAAGTAGCTTCTCCCACTTTTTCGACACAGTTCTCCAAACCTGGAATTGGATATACATCAGTCTTTGTAACGGCGTTGACATTGTGATAGTCCACACATGACCGTTGGGGGCCATCTGGCTTTGGTACCATGACTATACGTGAGGTCCAGTCACTGTAACTCCCATCAATTATGCCATCTTGAGCATGCGCTCTACTCCTTGTGTACCTGTGCCAATTTTGGAGGTTCATGCCTAAAAGGATGTTGCTTAATCAGAACAGCATCTCCTGTATCCAAATCACGCACAATTATGTTCGTACTTCTTAGTTTATTTCCGCATATCTCTCCACAAGATAGTAATAACTCTTTCAGGTCGCTTTGCTTTTCTTGTGGAAGGTAACTCAATAAGTTAGCACAACTTTGACAACTTTCTCATTGTTCAATTTGATTTGTGGAATGTCCAAATCAGAATCCTCTGAACTTGGTTCTTCCTGCTGTGCTGTCATCGTTAATAACTTCTCCTCTTGCTTTCCTTCCCTATCAAAATACCTTTTGAGGATATTCACATGACACACTCTGTGAGATTTCTTCCTGTCTGTAGCCCGTATCGAAGATTTCACGTCAGTCAATTTCTTCCCAATTTGATAAGGTACATTAAAACTTGCTTTTCAAGTCTCAACTGTTACTGGAAGTAATACCAATACTTTACTCCCAATTGCAAAATTGCCAATTTATGATTTCTGATCCATTTCCTGTTTCATTGTATGCTGCAATACTTTTAAGTGTTGTCTACCCAATTCTCCAAGTCTATTTAATTGTTCACTAAAATTTGACACATCATCCAAATGGGTGGTGTCTGAATTCTGACTTATTAATTTCTTCGTTAATTGTCCTTTTACTTTATGCCCACAAATTAATTTAAATAGACTGAATTTGGTCAATTCATTCTGTCCATCTGTGATCACAAATAGTTCAAAAAGAATTTCCTTATCACAATCATCTGGATAATCCCGACCATAAAACCTCAACATGGTCTTCAGTGTCTGATGCCATCTCTCTCATACTCCCTGTGATTCCGAATAGTACGCAGTAGATTTGAATTGCTTTATTACCAAGTTATCCATCATATCCTTGAATAATTCGGATGTGAGGTTTGATCTGTCTGGAGCTCTATTGGTAGTCCGTACCTCGTAAAAAAAAACGCATTTTTTCTACAACTCTTTTAGCTGTGATGCTGCATAATAGGTCTGGCCCTGGAAATCTAGTTGACACATACATTATTATCAATAAATAGTTATTCTCACTTTTTGTTCGAGATAGGGGACCTACACAATCTATCAAGACACTTGTAAAAGGTTCCTCAAATGCTGGAATAGGTATTAAAGTTGCAGGTTTTATTACTGCCTGCGTGACATGTTTGAGACGTCTGGCAAAATTCAACGACATCTTTGTGTAGTCCAGGCCAGTGAAAATATCTTTGAATTCCAGCCTGTAATATCCTCACCCCGAAATGATCTCCAAATGGTAGCTCTTGTGCCACGCACAGTACCTCCTTTCTATACCCAACAGGAAAAATAATTTGAAGAATTTCTGTCAATGCCTGATCTGCTTCAATGTGCGCTGATCTCCATATCCGCATTAAGACATCATTTGTTAAGTAATAACATACAGGAATACATTCATTCTCTATCTTGCTAAATGGTTTTAGATATGACTTTTGTAACTCCTTATCATTCTGCTGTAATTTAATCACCTTAGCAGAGCTAAAAATACTTTCATGTTTCCATACTTGCTCCTTCCCTGTTGCATTTATCTGTGCCTTTATCCTGCTTCAACCTGTGCATTTGTGATCTTCTGATCACGCAATCAGGGATAATTCCTGGATAAACATTCTCCAGGTCTTCAGTTGACTGCATCTCCACTGGTTTTTCAACTAGAGTAGGCAGCACGCCTACCGGTGAATCTGCTACTTTATTTGCAAGGACAAATTTTATTCCTGGAGTTGAGAGTTAGGGGTCCAGTACACCTACCACACATTCTACACTCTTCTCTGGACTCCATCACCTCACTTTACATAACTGAGCACTTTTTGCATGTTCCCAGCACATTGTCTGGCAATAGTCTCTCAAGAGTGCATAAAGCCTCACCCCTCAGCATTACAGACTGAAAATATCCTGTGTCAATTAATATTGGATCCTCCTTACCAATTATTCCTGGCCTATGTGAATAAACTTTACCCTTACATATAGATTTTTTTAACGCTGATTTAGCACGTCCACTGATCATCTTGTACACTCTGAGGCAGTTGCCTAACTCCCCCTACTCTTTTTGTTACTAGTTCAACGAAACGTCCAGGTTTGTCTGGTTATTCTTCATCTGGTGTTCTCCCAGCCCACCAACACTGTGATTTTGTGTGGCCCACTTTATTACAATGAAAACACCATAGTATTTTATCTTCTTTGTCCCCCTCAAGGTTTTTTTTTATTACCATGGTAAATTATCCTTACGTTCTACACTGTGATCTACCTTTCCCTTCGCACGAGGATATCTCTTTGCTCCAATTTCTGTCCCTCAGAGACCAGAACTGGTTCTGGAAAGCAAACCAAGTTTATGGACCAGTTCATAATCATCAGCCATTTCAGCAGCTAGCCTTGCTGCTTACACTCTCTGCTCTTCCACCTGAGTGTGCACTATTTCAGGTAGTGAATTTTTGAAATCCTCCAAATACTAACCTCTCTAGGGGCATTATAGCTTGGCTGGCCTGAATTTTAAAGCTCTTATCCAACGATCGAAATTAGTCTGTTTGATCCTTACAAACTCAGTGTAGGTTTGACCAGGATTCTCATTAGATTCCTGAAAGGTTACCTGTGCAGAGATTTTTTTTTAACCTTCTCATACTCCCTAGATACCTCCTCTGATAAGGATGTGAATACCTCACCAGTCCTACCTACAAGTTTCGTTTGGATCAACAAAACCCACATTGCCTCTGGCCACTGCATTTGTTTAGCTAACGTTTCAAATGAGATGAAAAGGGCATCATATTTTTCTCATCAAATTGAGGCAATGTCTGAACATACACAAACAAATTCTCACTAGGCTTCTGACTACCAGGGCCTTGCTAATCCTCACTCTCTTCCTTACTAAGCCGACTCTCAGCCGTTATCTCCAGCCTTTTACACTGACTTCCCTTTTTAAGTGTCAGTTTTTGCTATTCAAATGCTCTCCCTTTCTCTCTCCCCTGCTGCTTTCTCTTTTGTCATTCTTTCTTTTTACTCTCTGTTCTGTTGCTCTCTCTTTTCCCCCTCTTCTGCATTTTATCGAAAGTCAAGTGTTTCCTTTTGGCTGCCCTTTCCTTACGTCTCGCCGCTAACTCAAGATGCTTCATTTGCAACTGAATTCTTGCCATCTCTATAGATTCTGATGATTTCTCCAGAATGTTTAATTGACGAGCTACTGCTGTAATTACCTCTCCTTTCCTCACAGAAGTGGTCAGTTCCAATTCCAGCTTCTCTGCTAATTCTTGGAAATTAGTCATCTTTCGTAAAATATCCAAAGTCACTGCGTGCACAACCAGGAAACTTTTGGCGAATGAAATCGCCATTACAATTCGAAGCTTTGTCATTCTATTCAAACGAATACCTGAACTAAACACACTAGCACCACCCATTCGCTGCTAAAAATCCAGCAATGAGCCCCCAGTCTGTTATGGATGAGGCTAGCCTACTCAAAACATTTTTAAGCAAGCAGCCCAGAGCAGAACTTTGCAGTTTGTTTTGGTAATTATACAAAGAAAATTATCCGGAGTAATTTAGCTAGGGTGACTACTAGATTTTAAATCAGACAAAAACGTTATTCACAAAATTACACAATGAAATACAAAGAACAGAATAAAGAACCCGTACAGAATTCAACCAATCCAGCTAGACTTAATTGTGCTATTCCAAATACACACAATAGTCCCAATAATCAAACACCCTTGTAAAAACGTTACAATGGAGCGCATGCTTCCAGATTGAAGCTGAAGGGCAGAAAAGAGAGAGAGTTTCCACACAGCTCCCAGTTGAACTTCCCAGTTCAAGACTCAAATGAAAACTGCTCAGCTCAGCTCAACTCAGCTATCTCAGCCAAAAGGGCTGACCACTCCCCGTTCATTATACAGGTCACTTCGAAAGCACGACCACTTTGGCCTGTAGTTCATCTGATTACATATAAATAGAAGGCCTCTGAAAATCCCTTTCTTGTCTGTACCAAACCAGACTGATCGTAGCCTGGCCCCGTTTTATTGACCCTCTGAAAAACATCAAGGAGAGTGGCTACTTGAGCCAATGAACAATTTTTAGCAAAAAAGAAGGATTGATTTGTGACAGAGAAGACAGGCTAGTGTTCTGTATGGAGGTCAGAAGCTGGTGGGAATGGTTCATACTATCAGAGTGTGGCTAATGACAGATTTGTCAACAACATGATGTTCAATGCAGGGTCACAGACCAACTGTACATCCAGACGGTGAGAGTTCATTCAGAACGTGGAGCTCTCTCTCTCAACCAACATGGGGGCTCCATAGAGCTCTGTAAACTATCATAGAGTCATAGAATCCTATAGCACGGAGACAGGCCATTAGCACAAAATGGTTCATGCTGATCAAAATGTCCATCCATGCTAATCCTATTTCCCTGCGCTAAGTCCATATCATTCTAAACCTTTCCTATCTATAAATTTGCCCAAATGTGAAGACACGTATCATGGAAAACATGTTATATCTATTGCTATCCTTGTTTTCTTTTGGAAATAATGAGTGTTGATTGATAACACTCCAGTGTTAATGCAATCGCATGTTATTCTTTTTGTAGTGTTAAAAAATAAACACTCATTTCCTTCACACTCTCCTCATGGTACCATCACTGCAGGAAATTGTCTTGTGAAACTCCATTACACCGTCTCTCTGTAGCTAGGAGATCATTGATTATAAATAAAAGAAAATACTGTCTCAAGTACACTCCACAACTGCAGGACGGTGTCTTCACTCGTATACTTTAATCATTTTGTAATGAACGATACTACTCATTATTGTGCTGATTACTTGCTGAGTCATAGAGTTATAGAGATGCAGAACATGGAAACAGATCCTTCGGACCGACCCGTCCATGCCGACCAGATAACCCAACCCAATCTAGTCCCACCTGCCAGTACCCGACTGCTCTGTAGGGATTCTGTTAGTGCCCCATGGTCAAGGACATCCAGCTCCTTTTCACCAAGAGCATTTCCCATCATCTCGCCTTCTCATAAATACACAATGAGAAGGATGGCATTTTTTGCCAATCATTTATTTGCCTTATGAAGCAAAGTCACACGAACAACAACATCACTGTTGCCATTGGAGTTGATTGGAGATACTGAGGAGGCGATGATCCCACTGTGTTATCTCTGAGTATGAAACTAGGGATCATATAATGACCCAGACACCGGAACTAAATCCCACAACGGCAAATGTTGGAAATTGAATTCAATGAAATATCAGGAATTAAGAATCAAATGAAACAATGAAACCATTGTCGATTGTCCTACCGAGCACCCTCATGCCCTTCAGGAAAGGAAATCTACCTTCTTCAGCTGGTCGGGCTTACATGTAACTCCAGACCCACAGCAATGTGGTTAACTCTCAGTTGCTGTTTGAAATGGCCAAGCCAGACACTCAGTTATATCACTCACTTCAAAGCCTCAAAGAGATGAAACCGCATGGACCTCAGCACTGACTACTTACAGCCCACTGACTGCAGTGGGTCAGGAAGGCCAACACCAACACCTTCTCAAGTACAATGAGGGAAGGGAATTAAATACAGGTCCAGCATCCCATTAATACATAAAAGATGATGATCACACTCAGGGAAGAGAGAACACAGACATAAATAACGTTAAACAGGGACATATACCTTACATGGTCATGATTATCAGTAATATGGGAACAGGAGAAACATAAGTAAGATTTAATTTCATGTTTTATTTACATCCCAGCTGAGCATCAGCAATCTGTTTGTTTGCTTCGTTCTCTCTATCTCTCTCTTTTTCCATCTATTCAACTCAGTCATTCTCCCTTTCATAATAGATGTCGGTGTCACCAACATCAAACACATTATTTCCCAACTGTGTTCAGTTCTGATGTATGGTCATTAGAATCGAATTGCCAATTCTATTTTTCTTTCGAACCGAGGGGGTTGCCAAATCTGCTCAGTTTGTCTGGCACTTTCTCGTTATTTATTATTTCTGATCTGTTGTACGATTCTTTGCTTTATCTAACCTTTAATTTTGTTATTACTTGGAATGTCTGCATCACTGACAGGGGCAGCATTTTTTGACCTAACCAAATGTCATTTACTGCGAGGTCAATCTTTCAGGCAATACAGAACCAAGCACATTGCTGTGGGTCTCACATCAATCTTAAGCCAGACCAGATAGTAACGCAAGATCTATTCACCAAAGGACATCAGTGAAATCGATAAATGTATAGACAAAATGCTGGAGATGTTATGATTGTTATTCGTAAAACTTGCTTTTATTTCCAATTCCTGTCTTGTGTATTTACTTTCTGACATTGTCTGTGGTAGGATGTGGAATAGTACATTTCTGTGTAATAACCTGTGCATCTGAATTACATTTCTTCCGACATTACTGCTCTGAGAGAGTGTTCCTGTCATTAAGTTATTTTAGAGACAGGAACATAGTTGTGATCGAAATATTTGCAACTGAAAGAGTGCTTAAAGGAGAGGTGTAACCATAATGTCTGAATTTTACCAAAGTATAGATCATGATTTATTAAGCGTCAGCATTGAAGTCAAGATGGTGACTGGGCATATAATCGAGCTGGCAGTGGATAGGTTTTGTGATGGACAGAATACTGAGACATAAATGAATTTTATTTATTTAAATTCGGGATTGTGAACATTCTCGTTCTCAGATGTTTGTGAGGGTCGGTGTGTGGGCGGTTCTGAAATTTGTGGGTAATTAATCGAATTTGCATTTGAAACTGAAGACAATAGATTCTGTCTTTGTCAAATATAGATAACAGAAAGAGTAACGAAGTTCACCATGGTTGAAGAGATTAATAAATGGATAGAGATGAAGAAACTTACCAGGAACACCAACAATAGCGAGGATAGGATAGTAACCCGCCTGGATAATCATCAGTGCACCATATATCCGATATGGTAATGGAAGCCAAGACACGGAAAAATAGACAAGACCCAAGGATAAACTCCTGTCCATTGTTGCAGCATTCCAGTCTAATGTTCTCAGATTCTGATCCATTAATGGATCATTCCAGACTATTCTCAGATGTTGAAATCTCCTTTTTCTGTCTCTGTAGGTGCTGATCCCTTTGAGCGCTGGAGTTAATGCATCTGCTGCTACAATGGCATAAACCATTGCAAGAGGCCCCTTACTAATAGGAGCCGGAAAACATCCAGTGACATAGCTAGGATCCATGGAGACTGGCATCAATCACAGTCACTGAACAAACAGCTCTATTTAACCCCTTTCAGTATGGTTCCTTCAGTTCACAAAAACTACTGGACTGGATTGAATGTTGGCACTGCCGGCTATTGACCACATTTCCCATCACCCATGGCTCTTGGTGAAGTTAGGAGT
Organism: Hemiscyllium ocellatum; assembly: GCF_020745735.1. Lineage (NCBI taxonomy): Eukaryota > Metazoa > Chordata > Chondrichthyes > Orectolobiformes > Hemiscylliidae > Hemiscyllium > Hemiscyllium ocellatum. The sequence goes on along the minus strand of NW_026868433.1, from coordinate 567,084 downwards.
GAGGGAGAATGATGCATGTTTCCTTATTGCAGGCTAGATCATTCTGCTGCGTTGTCCATTTGCAATACTGTAACTGGCTGAACCTCGCACCACCACCACCCTCAAAATCCACAATCGGCATGCTGTTACCGTGCAGATCTCTCCTCGACTGGAACACGCACCAGACAATATGTTTACAGTGGATATGTGTGCACTCCAATACGTAGGAAATGTGAATTTGCCTGGGCATTCCTTTAATTAAACTAATAAGGCAATTTTGTATCTTCAACTCTCAATGTGCTTCAGCATTTTTTAAAATATAAACTCATAACCACCTTAACACACTTTATTAAGCACAAGTTTCTGAATTTCTCCTCATGGTAGCATCAGGCCAGGATTTAGTCTGGTGATACCCCTTTGGACTGAATCGCTGATAAGATCATTATTTATAAAGCTGTACACAATACACCTCACAGTATCTCAACAAAACACTATCATTGGGAAAGGTACATTTACTCCAATACTTTAATCATTTTGCATGAAGAGCCACATATCATTTATTTCCTGCTACGTAAACATTCTGTTTATGATTTATGACCAAGCACATCCAGGTCTGTTTCAACAACCGCACTTCCCAACCTCTCACTATTTAATGAACATAAATGTGAATTGTGATATTTGTTGTTCATATCTGAAATATTTTATTTCTTGTGAAGAGCTATTGCCCAAACACTGATCCTTCTGATAACCCAAAGCCTTCACTCCAGATAATTATACTACTCTCTTCATTCTCTCGATTATCCAACTTTTACTACATTCGGTGTATTCCACACCTACCTACCCATGGACTCTAACATTCCCCACTCACCCCTATTCAGATTCAAATACTTCATCCCCACTGGTTCACAAATGTCGATATCACAACGGACAACCTCCACAAAATCCAGCAGGTTCATCAAAGATCAAGATCATTTCCCCTTCTAGATTGAATCCACCAAAGCATGTCATTATTTTCCAAGTATCTTGTTGTCACATTCCTCACAAAATGTTCCAATGTTTTTCTCACAGCTTACATCAAGCTAGCACTGCTTAGTTTGCTGCTTGGTCTCTCTGTCCTGTTTTAAATATTTTGGTTTACAATGATTTGGAGATACCGGTGTTGGACTGGGGTGTATAAAGTTAAAAATCATACAACACCAAGTTATAGTCCAACAGGTTTAATTGGAAGCACACTAGCTTTCGGAGTGACGCTCCTTCATCAGGTGATAGTGGAGGGCTCGATTGTAAAACAGAACTTATAGCAAAAATTTACAGTGTGATGTAACTGAAATTATACATTGGAAAATTGATTCTCTGTTAATCCTTTTATCTATTATAATACAGTGAAAGTTTCACTTTTTTCATGCGTAAATCATTAAACCTTTTTTTAAAGTAGCATTCTCAGGTTAGCTGTTAACAACGGTGATAGCGAGACAATATGTTGAAGGTGTTGTAGGGTTACATTTGACATTGCTCAAAAACTGCATGCATTCATGTAGAACTCTGAGCTTAAAAACTGCACGAATTTATATAAAACTCAGCTATCACACGTTTTAGATGAGAATGCAAAGGCATAGACAGAGAACACAGGGGGCCAACATGTGTTGCTTCAACATATTGTCGAGTTATCACCATCGTTAGCAGCTAATCCGGGAGTACAACTTTTAAAAAAAGGTGTTGTGATATACACATGAATGAATTGAAACTATCACTGTATACTAACAGATGAAAGGTTAAACAGAAAATCGGTTTTTCAATGTATAATTTCAGTAACATCATACTGTAAATTTTTGCTGTTCATTCTGTGTTACGATCGAGCCCTCCACTGTCACCTGATGAAGGAGCGACGCTCCGAAAGCTAGTGTGCTTCCAATTAAATCTGTTGGACTATAACCTGGTGTTGTGTGATCGTTAACTAGGTTTACAATAGTTGCTTTCCAGTGTGGAGGATCCTTTCCAGAATCTAACCAACTTCGAAGAATGATCAGGAACTCTTTCACTAGCTCTACTTCCACCTCCTCAATACTCAGGGATGTAGCTCATCAGATACAGCATAATGCCAACCTAAAATTCAATGAGATTTTGAAAGACATACCTCTTATTCATTCTAAATTCTTGCTGTTCCTCATTTTCACCAGTCACTCTGTACCCTTGTATTTCTGGAAGTTTCTTACTGTATCTTCCTAGGGAGATGGACACAAGAGATGGATTCTGTCAGCCAGCGAATATATCGGAGGACTACACACCGGTGGTGATGGATATGTTATTCATTCCTGCCTGGAATGTTCCAGAATTAATTCAGTTGAATTCGTGGTGAGCATCAGCACAGTCCTGTCACTGGTGTGAGGCTACACAGTATTCTGAAGGAGCAGACTGGTTTCATACCTGACACATATTCCAGCTTAGACAAATGTCCCGGGAAATCCCAGGAAAGATAGTGCACTGTCCTGCACCACCCTATTGATAGAGCTTCCCTTCTGTGGAGCCCCATCTCCATTTGTTTACCACGGACCCAGACACTTTGTAAATGCAGCGTATAGAGTGGGGTCACCAGACCCAGCAGCTGACAATGCAAACCCGAGATAAGCATCCACAGAAACTCCACTGATTTTTCAATGACAGGAACAAGCCAATTCCCCACACGGAATGTGCATGCACTCAGTATTGAAAACTATTTCTACTCCTGAGTTTCTCTTCCTTGCTGAGAAAGCCGTTGCATCTCTGCACACTTCCACACTAACAGTTTCTCTCTCCAAAGAAGCAGTTGACAATGTAACGTTACCTTTCTCTATATGTCAGCAACTACAAGGGCAGCACCAGTATTGCTAATGGATTTGATCATCACACTCAGAGAAGAGAGATAGAGGAAAACAAACTCACTTTAAACAGGGACAAATCTAAATGGACGCGATATTCAGGAATATGGGAAAACGGGGAAATGTGAGAATATCTTGCCATTTTGTTTTACTTTCAGTTCATCATCAGCAATCCCTTTGCTCACTTTTTATTTCTTTTCCTCTCTTTTTCTGGCCATTTCTCCATCCATTCAGTTTAAACCTCGCCTCCACCTCTTTCTCCAACCCAACCATCCATGATACCGGATAAATAATACTATTGCCCAATTTGCTTTCAGTTGTGGGCTCAAACCGTTATCTGCATTTCTCCTGATAGAGGCTGCCAGACCTGATAGATTCTCCAATACTTTCAGACGCTGGAGAATTTTATCTTCGATCTCTAACACTCACCGTTCCTTGCTTTGTTTCACCTTTAATGCTGTTGTTTCTCGGGATGCCAGCATCACGGGCAAGGGCAGCATTTGTTGTCCATCACTAATTGTCCTTGACTACACGGCCATTTGTCAAGACAAAATGGAACCCACAATGTTGTTGTGGGTCTGAAGTCATACTGAGTTCAGACTGGGTAATAATGTTAAGTTTATTTAGCAAAGACTATCAGTGAAATAATGAAAATAAATCTTAACGGTTTCTGGTTTCCATGAGTGAAATTAGGTTTCATTCCAATTTTTGTCATTCGAATTTAAGCACTGTCATCGGCTGTGGTAGGATTTTAAACACTGTCTTGGAGTCACAGCCCGTGCCTCTGAATTACCCGTCTAGTTACATGATCACTCTGATACAGAGTCCTTATTGCCTAGCCCGTATTCCTTAGTTCCTGCCAGAGAGAGATGGCGGGGAAATCAGTTTAACTACCAACAATCAAAAGGATTTTGGGTAAAAAAAAAGCGAAAGAGAGATTGAGAGACAATTTCATGTATGATCACAGGTTTCAGAATGCTGAAATGAAGACATTTCGACAGCATCCTGCAACATGAGCCAGTATTCCTGGGAATGATAGGTGAAGGGGATAGTGACGTCAATAAAGATGAGGGAGAGTTTTAGGTGAACATTTGTTTTGCAACTTTGTAACTGAGTGAAGGGTCAGCAGAGACTTCGACTCATTGGGCTGAATCTAAAAATAGTTTGTCTCAGTGACATTTTTATTGAGTGTGACAGCGGGATTGTCTGTACCAGACTGGACTAGTTTCATGGTGCTATCTTATCAAACTCAGCTCATTAACTACCCACTCAATCTCATTGTGTTCCTCGCATTCAATGCCACCCCAATTCTACAACCCAACATGGCTGGAGTGACTCATCATCGCACTGATGTCCCTGGCAATTCTATGATCACTGACACGGGTATCATCTTTCAAAGGCCATTGGGCACACTGATGAACTTCCACAGTTTGAAGCCACCCTGCACAGTTGACCCCGAGCATTAGATTAGGGGAACTATCACCACGATTTTTCAACAGGAGCAGAGAGGTCCTAGTGGATGGGCTAGTTTGGGGTGGTCCATTCTCTTCCCAGTGGAGGCCTCATCACCAGCCGCACCGAGCATGGTCTGAGCTCCCCACCCAGTTCTGTGCAGTATCTGCTCTGTCTCTCTCTCTCTCTCTCTCTCTCTCTCTCACACACACACACACACACACACACACTTTGAGTGTGGAAAATTCCAGATAGTGTTCCAAAGAATTCCCATTTTCACGTACAGGAAGTTCCTGTCATTCAACCCCCTGGATTCCTGCAAAAATATGCACTTATTTTATATCCAATCACAATTAGTAATTCTGGCTATTTCACTTTGTCTCACTTTATTGTATTCAGCCAAACACTGCTTCTAAACACTTGTCCTGTTATGAAATACAATTTTGAGCAGAGAACCTTTTTATCCTCCGCTGTTATCTTGACTGTTATCTGAATTGTACCATTTTCCTTGTTATGAAAGTTTCGCTTGCCCTTTGCCTCTGTTGCTGTCTGTAAGAGTTACACTGTCTCCCACTCAGTTGGCTGGGCGGCTGGTTTGTGATACAGAGGGAGGCCAACAGCGCAGGTTCAATTCCTCACACTGACAGGGGTTACCATGAAGGGGACGCTCTCTCAACAAAGGGACATCGAGCATGGTCAATCCACTCTAAGCTGCACATCTCTGTACTCTGGGAGGAAACTGGAACATTGGGAATGAACCCACACAGATACGTGCAGAATGTTCAAACTCACCTGAGGTTGGAATTGAACCCAGCTCCATGGTGATGAGCGGCCGTAGTGAGAACTACATATCCATCATACTCCTCAGTTGATTCTGTTAATTAGTTGTAGCTGACTGAAGAAGTCCAACTGACTTGTTCTGATAACTGAACCTGACCCAGTTTTAGACCTTTACCATTGGCCATATCGCCAACCTGGTTACATTTAAAATTTGTTGTGAGCAGTGGAGGAGCGGGACTACAAAAGGAAACAGTGACACCCTCCAACCTCAGTCAGAACCGGATTGAGGAGAAATTCACAAAGTGGGAATTTGTTCAAGTGGGAATTCTCTCACCCAGATGATTTGGAGGGCTGAATCTTTATATTATATCGAGGCTGACTTTGTCTGATTTCCCATAGACAGTTGAAGCAGGGATCATTGTGAAATCAGAGAAAAGTGCAGCTGGGAACACAATGAGATGAACCATGACCTTATTGACTGGTGGAATAATGTCAAAGTGCCGAATGGCCCAGACGTGTCCATTAGCCCTATGTTCTGATGTTCCATTCAGCCCTTCGGTCCTGCTGTGCAGGAGCAGATTGAGGCCACTCCGATGGTTTTGGTGTAGTTTGGCAAATGTATTGGAAAATCCAGGCTAGGTCAGGCAGTGACCTCCCTCCCCCAATCCCTCTTTTCAGGCTTCTCCTCTCAGTCACTTCTGCTCCTGATGTAGGTCATGTTACAGGCCCAGATTCGCTTTGAGTACTGCCCCCATTACCCACACAAGGTCATTTCAGACAAATCCTCTGCTGTGTCTGAATGCAAAATTTTACATCATGACTTCCAGGAAAATAATCAATTATTTTCCAAAAACATAAATAAGAACTTAAGTAATTGGAAGCTGCTCTGTCATTCAATACGAACGTGCCTGATCTACTCCGCGGCTCCACTCCACTTTCCTGCTAACCCATTGCATCCCTCGACTCGCTGAAATGTCACAAATAAGTACACCCATCTGTAAATACAATCAGTGAGCCAACCTCCACAACTCTCGGGGTTAGGAAATTCCAGCCATTCACTACCTTCTGAAAGATGATATTTCTTTACATCTCAGTTTGAAGTCGATATTCCTTATTCTGTATCTACATCTCTGTCTTCTAGAATCTGCCCTGGTGTGGAATCACATTCTCAACACCGACCTTGTCAAGCCCCCTCTGTATCTTGTCCGTTTCAGTAATGGCACCCTCATTCATTAAAACCACAATGAATAATTCAATCCTTTCATTCCAGAAACCAGTCTAATGAACCAATATTTCTGCATCAATATGCTGACGTTACGTTTCAGACACAGAAACAAGCCACTCCATTGTACTGCTCCTTTTTTTGGGAGTCCTCTTCATTTAATAACAGCCGGCCTTTTGGTTGTCAGTGTCATCCTCAAACTCGGATGTATATTGCCCTCGGCTCCCAACTTCAGGAGCTGAGTGCAGCTCTTGTAAGCAGCTCTTGCCATTGGACTGATATTTGTGGTACTCCAGTAGATTCATTTTTTCATAAAGATCGATGAATCCTGACTCTCTGATTTCTAAATGTTTACCAAGTGTCATCCCATGTTAATGCATTATCTATCATACTATGAGATTCTGTCTTGTGTAAGAACCTATATTTTGTGATACCTTTTGGAAAATCTCTGGAAAGCCTCGTGTCTACCAGTCTCCCTTTATCAAGGCCACTTGTTACATTCTCAGGGATCTCCAGAAAAACTTTGCATGATTTTACAGGTAAAGTGTAGTTCGCCTTTAACAAGACCATGCTGACTCTGTGTGATGCTTTTCTAAATGCTCTGCAGTCCCTTTATTAATAACAGACTCTCACAGAACCATGGTTAGGCCAAGTGGTTCCTGCTTTCAGACTCACTCGTTTCTTGAAAACAGGCGCTACATTGGCGGTTCTCCAGTTTCACTGGAACACTCCTTTAATCCAGAGAGTTACGGAGTATTTCTCACAGAGCCACCAGCCACTCGGTGACCACTTCTTTTAAAACCAGCTATGAATTTTGATGAACTATTTACCCTTGGTCTAATCTGTTTGAGTATTGCCTTGTTCCTTCTGTTAGAAACAGTTCTAGATCTTCCCTCCGATTACCATTTTGCTTATACCATTGAAATATTTACAGCACCTTCCCCTGTGAGGAACGATGTAAAATACTGGTGTAAATTATCTGTCTGTTCCCTGTATCCAGTTCCCCAGTCACACCCTCCAAATATCCTCAATATACTTTCCTGACTTCCTTTTTACCAAAGATCACACACACACCTCTTTAACTCTTTTTACATACATGGGAAACTTCGTGCTGCTTGTTTTTATATTTCTTGCCAAATTACCTACATCACATCTTTTCTTCCCTTTCCTTCGCTTTCTATATTCACATACAAACACTGTCTTTGGTCCAACTTGTCCATGCCGGCCAGGTTTTCCAAATTAAACTCTTCCCATCTTTTTGCATTTGGCCCATATGCCTCTAAACGGTCTTCATTCACATGTTTGTCCAAATGTCTTTTAAATGTTGGAGCTGTACCTGCATCTGCCAGTCTTCCTCTGGCAGCTCATTCCATAAACACATCACCCTCTGTGCAAAAAACAGTTCCCTCTTCCTCCCTTTTAAATCTTCCCTCTTCCAGCATAAACCTATGGCTCTACGATTTAATTTTCCTATCCTGTGGAAAAGACCTCGGCTTTTCACCCTGCCCAATCCTCCCCTGATTCTGTAAATTACTATAATGTTACCCCTCAAGTTCCTACACTTCATTTGAGACTAACATCAAGAACAAACATTTAAAGATAAGCACTGCAAGTTTGAAACAATGTTAGAAGTGACGGGTAAACAACACTCAGCCCAAACTTCACACTGTTATTGGTTTTCTTCTTTACTTTACAATACTAAGGCAGCATGAAAATCTTACTCGTGCCAATGAGCCGAATTCCTTTTTCTGACAGTGGTGATCTCTACAGTGAAAATGTATCTCTGACCAGATCTATATAATACCACATGTTCAACATTCTCCCTCCTGGCATCCGTATGACCTTATTTGGGTGTGTCTCCTTTATCTTGCATTCAAAAGAGAGAACCCCTTTCTCCCATTCACGTCTTAATTTAAACTCATTTGACACCATCTTCTCGTTCACCACGTTAAAAGTCTGTTTATCTGTTGGCACACCCTCTTTTCCCTGTCACATACCCCCACCTCTGTCAAGGAACTAAAATGCCCACTTTCCAATCCTTTTCAGTTCTGAAGAAGTGTCACACTGGACTTGAAACGCTAACTCTGTTTCTCTGTCTCTGCAGATGCTGCCAGACCTGCTAAGTTTCTCCAGAAATGAATATGCACAGCACAAATTTTCAATTAAGCAAACAACTATAAATACTAGAAATAAAAATGCACAAATTGCTGTAGAAACTGAGAGCTTTGTCGAAGAGTCACTGGACTCGAAAGATGAACTCAGCTTTCATTTCACAAGATGCATCCAGAACTGCTTAGTTTCTTCAGCAATTTCTGTTTCTGAACATTTTCCAAAGATGTGTGTTAAATCTGCTCAAAAGCCCTGTCCAACACAGAGCGCTGTACATTTGGAAGTGAACAAAAACGCAAAGTGCACAAGTTCATTGGCTCTGAAACGACATAAGGCTGGCATCACTGACACGGCAGAGGTCTTAGTCATGGTCAGGGAGAAAAACAGCGGAGAAAATATTCATTTCAAACACAGAAGTTATTATGACTGGACAGACAATGATTCTATTAATATGTTAAAGTATCTGAGTAATGTCACAAATTAGAGGCATGACATCAGGGAGAGACCCTCAGCACAATGAGATTATGAAACTGGATGTGTTTGCACATCAGAAACCAGGTAGGGTCACTGAGTACAGGGCTGATAGATGAACGGGTCTAAGTGTGAATTGTTTGGGTGGGAAAGTCAGGAAAACAGATTTGCAGATATTGCAGCTCACACTTGATATCATGTGATACTGTAGATCACAGCATCAGCCACAGCAGAATTGCATTCAATCACAATCCATAACTTTTCTCCCAGGATAATCCATCACTCTACCATTATCATCACGCCGAGTGATGGTTCAGTGCCGAGTTTGTGTGAACATGCCAGAGTCAGAACCATGTGTATCGAAACCTGATGATAACCCACTAATGCTACCGCACTTGACTGGTTACATTCCAAACAGCAGAACAACCGTCTGGTGGAGAGTGGGAAATAATTCCAAGGCAAACAGATAAGATCGAAACTCTGCAGTCAAGCCACGTCCAGTCATCGTTGATAGACTAATAAACAACTTACAGGAGGAGAGGACTCCACAAATATCCCCAGCCCTGTACATTAGTGTAAAAGACAATGATGAAGTATCTGCACCATCCTCAGCCAGAAATGTTGACTCGATAATCCACCTCACCCTCCTCATGATGCTCACAGAATCACAGATGGCAGTCTTCAACCAATTCGATTCGCTGCACGTTAAATGAAGAAACAGCTGATCACAGTAGATATGACAATGGGAATGGACCCGGACACCATTCCTGCAATAGGAATGAAGATTGTGCTGCACACCAAGCTGTGTCACTGGGGAAACTGTTTCAATCCAGCACCAACTCTGACATCTGCCTGGCCAAGTGGGAAGTTCCTCAACAATATCCAGTCCCATGTCAAGGGAATGACTGCAGTCTGACCATTTACCACCCCCTCAATCCCGTCGCGATAGTGGCATTGGTGGGAGTTATTTTTGACAGAGCTGTCAAGCAGCACAGAAATAATGTGCTCAGTGTGGTTTCCGACAGGTCTACATGTGGAGATGGTGCTGTTGTGGAAATGTCACTGGATTACTGATCCAGACCGGGATAATGCTCTGGCAGCTGATGGAAGTTGAAAACAATTAACAAAATATCGAGACATAAAATCTGGTGCCAGTAATATTGGCCTTCAATCGAATGTCCATTGTGAACATCTGTCCCTTTCCTAGTGTACTTTCAGGAAGTGAATCTCGCGTGCTTCCTGGTCTGGCCTACGAGTGTGTCCAGACACACAGACATGTGATAAACTCTATAATGGTCTCTGAAACGGCCAGGCAATTTGGTACAATTGTATCAAATTGTTCTGCTTTCTTAAAGGATAAAAACAAAGAGAACACCGGCAATGAGCTTTGGAAAAGGGAACCGGAAACACAGTCCTTTCAGCCAGACAGATGCTGCCTTCCTAATGTTTAAGAGCTTGCAACAACAATTACAGAGCTTTCCCACAGCTTGCACAGAAACATCAGGAAGGGAGCAGGGCATGAGATACTTTTAGCTTTCCCTGTTCTAGCTCACGGAGACAAGTTCATTTTTATAACCCTAGTTAATATATTCTTCAGAAGCTCATCAATTCATACAATCGTCCAACCCATACAATCACAGAAGCACTGGCTCTGTACTGTCATAAATACAGCACCATCTACATTAGTCCCACTTTCCTATACGAGGCCATTGGTATGTATGTTATGGCAATTCAAGGGCACGACCATGTATTTATTAACGGTTGTGAGGTTACATGTGCCAACTGCCCTCTCAGGAAGTGAATTCCTGACCCCAACAGCCTCTGGATGAAACACAATCCTCAAATCCTCACTAAACAGCAAACCCTTCACTTTAAAATGGCACTCCCTTGTTCTTAGCCCTTTGACTGAAAGGAACAACTGCTGTCTATCCATGCTGTCCATGCCCCTGGTAATCTTATTCTTCTGAAGCACGTCCCTCTCATCCTTCTCTGCTTCAAAGTAAACATCCCGAGGTGATTTACTCCATCCAAGGGAACATCCTGGTGAATCTCCACTGCACCCTCTCCAGTGCAATCACATACTTCCTGTAGTGTGGCTCCCAGAACTGTACATAGTATTCCATTTGCCTTAACCAAAGTTCCACAAAGCTCTTACAATCTGTGCCCCCATGAATAAAGGCTATGTTTATGGTCGCTATGCTTTTTCAACTTGTGCATTAATCTGCGTAATCACATTCAGGGATATGTGGAGAAACACCCTCTGAGCTTCCTCGTGTGCTGCTATTCATTGAGTCCTCCCCTGTCTGGTTCCTTCTTCCAAAGTACATCACCGCATATTTATCAGGGTTACATTCCATTGGCCATTGATCCACCCATTTGATCATTCCATCTGTATCTTCCTGTAATATAAGGCCTTCCTCCTCACTGCCAATCAACCAGCTAAACTTTGTGTCAAACGCAAACTGATTTATCACACTCACCCCAATCCCCTCCATATTCATAGCTGCATCATTTGTGAATACTACAAATAATAACGCTAAAATCGCACAATACCAGGTTATAATCCAACAGTTTTATTCAGACGCACTAGCTTTCGCAGCGCTGCTTCTTCATCACGTGATGATGCTCATCGAAAGGTCGTACCTCCAAATAAACTGGTGGGCTATCACCTAGTGTTCTGTAATTTTTAAACTTTGCCGAAGCCAGTCCAACAGTGGCATCTCCGAATCACAAATAATATGGGATACAGCACGGATCCCTGTGGTACACGATTGGATACTGGTCTCCAGTCAAACAAACAGACTTCTACCAGCAGACCTTCTGTCTCCTACCACTAAGTTGATTTGGATGCAACTTGGCAAGTCACCATTGAGTCCAACCTATTCCCTGGTTATTCTGTTCCACTTAACGTACCAGTAGAATATCTGGGGATTCTCCCTAATCTTGCCCTGCCAGCAGGTTTCCATGTCGCTGTGTTAGTCAGTCCCCTTCAAATGAAGAATTGCCTTTCTTATTGTCTGAAATGGTCTATCCTTTACCTGCCATTATTTGGATTAAGTGTAGAACAGACAGCCAGAGAAAAATCCTTTTTTTCCACCTTGTCATATGTTTAGTGCCTTTTTCTAAATTTCACTATGATCACCACTCATTCTTTGAAACTCTAAGGAACACAGGCCGAGTTTCCACATCAGGCAATCTCACCATCTGAGGGATTAATCTGGAGAATGTCCATTGCACATCCTCCGTGGTCAGTATATCCTTTCTCAGATTGGGTCACCAACACTGGACTCAATACTCTATGTACAGTTTAATTAGCAAGCTGTGAAACTGCTTCAGCATGACCTTCCGACAATGTTCTGATTCTCTTAAATGAAGGCAAACCTGACTTTAACTTTCCACTTCTAAATATTCCTCCAATTACCATTCACATTACTTTATTTATGAATTCATTGCCTGAGTTCGGATAAAAAGTCTTCTGAAAATCGAAATATGCCATTTCTATGTTGCAATAAACAAGTTCAAATCATTCTGAAGTTTTTCAAATATGCAGATTCTGTCAGACTCTGTCAGTGCAACCTGATTCTCTTCAATGTTGCCTTTAATTTCGAAATATCCAATATCAGATCCTATATCATAAATTCTATCAGTTTACCTACAGATGTCAAGTTAATTGGTCTGCAGTTCTCTACACTATCTCAACTTCCCTTTGCAGATGCTTGATCCCTTCCATTCACCTACAACGCTTGGAACACATTTACTAACTTCCAGTCTATGCAGAATGTACAGGAAAATAAAATAGTCATCGATACCACAATTAATGCGTCTATTGATGAGTTATATCTAATATTTTGATACGAAGTACAACTGACTCATCAGACTTAGCAATGCTAAATCCAGCTACAATATTACTATGCTAACCTTCAACTACTACCTTGTTATTGATATGAATTGACTTTCTGTCTTTAGTTCCACAGGTTCCATGTGATCACTTGGTATTTCTCAGAGATTTTCTGGATCTTCCACCGTGATGACAGATGCAAAGTAACTGGTTACTTTCTTGGCCATTTCCCTGTTCTCCACAATAACCTCTCCTCTCCCAATTATAAAATTCCACATTTGACCCTGCTTTTATTTTGTTTTCTTTGCAATACAGATGGTAGATTTATGCAGTCTTTGTGTTCTTTTTTCACAGAATCATTTAAAGCCCACAGTGTGGAAAAGGACTTGGACCCAAAAGGTCCACCCCGCCTCTCCAAAGAGTAACCACTCAGACCCATTCGCCTCTGATTCTACACTTTGCGACGTATGCACCTAATCTACACATCCCTGAACACTTTTGGAAAATAAGCATTTCCAATTCTGCTAACCTGTAAATCTTTGCACTGTGGGAGGAAACCGGAGCACCCGAAGGAAACTCACGCAGACACGGGAAGAATATGCAAACTCCACACAAACAAATTTCTGAGAATTCTCCGGTTTCCACAATGTCTAGAATTCCTCTGAACTCACTTCCTATGATTAATATAATCTTTAATTTATTATGTTGACCTTCATTAAGTCACTTGCCCTTTCTTCGGTGAGTCTACCTTAAAAAAAAGACATATTTTTCAGGCATTGCAGTATTTCTGCAGATCTCCTGGTCCTGATCAGGTGTATCCAAGAACACTGCAAGAGGCAGAGAAGATATTGCACGGGTACTGGCTGATCTTTTTGCATCATCTCTGTCCACGGGGGAGGTCCCAGAAGACTGGAGGGTAGTGAATATTGTGCCCTTGTTCAAGTAGTGTTTTTGAAGAAGAACCTGTGAACCAAAGACCAGTTAGCTTAACAACTGTGACATGTAAGTTCCTTGAGAAAGTTCTGAGAGACAACATATGCATGCATTTGAAAAGACACAGTTTCATAAGGAGCGGTCAGCACTGCTTTGTGCATAGGATATCATGGCACACAATTCTTTAGCGTTCTTTTAAGGAAGTGACCTGGAATGTTGATGAGAGTACGGTGGTAGACGTAGTCTATCTAGGTTTCAGAAAGGCCTTTGATAATGTTCCACATGATAGGCTGCTCTGAAAGGTTCGATAGCATGGAATCCAGGGGACTCTGGCAAATTGGATACTCAATTTCCTTGATGGGAGAAAGCAGAGGCTAATACTGGAAGGATGCTTATTAGACTGGAGGCCTGTGACTAGTGAAGTGTCTCAGGGGCGGTGCTGGGACTATTACTTTTTGTTATCTATATCAATGATTTGGATGAGAATGTAGAAGGCATGATTAGTAATTAGGCTGATGTCAATAAAATAGGCATAACTGTGAACATTGAGAAAGATTATCAGAAATTGCAGCAGGACATTTTTTTCAGCTGGGGAAGTGGGCCAAGAAATGACAAATGGAGATTAATATAGATATGTGTGGGTTGTTGCATTTTGGAAAGTCAAATCCAGGTCGGAGTTTCGTGGTGAATGTTAGACCCTGAAGGAGTGTAGTTTTACAGAAGGACCTTGCATCTCAGGTCTGTGGTTCTCTGAAAGTAGTTCCATGTAGACACGGCAGTGAAAAAGGCTTTTTGCACACTGGCCTTCATCAGTCAGGACATTGAGTATAGAAGTTGGCGAGTTATGTTGCAGTTGGACAGGACGCTGGTGAGGCATGCACATGGAGTATTGTGTTCGGTTTTGTTCACTTTGCCATAGGAAGGATGTGATTAAACTGGAAAGAGGACTGAAGAAATGTACACGGATGTTGCCAGTACTCGACGGTCTGAGTTGTAGGGAGAGTTTGAACCGGCCAGAACATTTTCCTTTGCGTGTAAGAAACTGAGGGGGAATCGTATAGAATTGTATAAGAACATGAGATGCGTGGATAAGGTGAATGCACTCATTCTTTTTTTCCAGTTTTGGGAATCAAGGACGAGAGGACATCAGGTTAGAGGTGAAAGAACAAAACGGATCCTGAGCACCAACGTTTTTTATGCAGAGGTTGGTGCACGTATGGAATTAGAAGACAGCGGTTTGGTTGAGGCACGTACATTAACAATGTTCAAAAGGCTTTCAGACAAATACGCGGATATGAAAGATTTAGAAGAATAAGGGGCAAGGGCAGGGAAATGGAATGAGCAGGATGGACATTTTGGTTGGCACGGACCACTTTGGTCCCAAGGGCCAGTATCCAAGCTGCAGGGCTCCATGGTTCTATGACTCTAACAACCATTGCGTGTCTACCACTTCATGCTCAAACATTCTACTTTGCATGCTGGTGCCGTGTAGAATACAACATTTTAACGTCTCTCGTCCTCAGAGCAAGGATAATAATGAGTCCTTCTGACCACACAACAACAAATCCAAAATAACCTACTCTCTTGTTTGAGTCCCAACATATTCTTCAACCAACCTGTTATACGCTTATGGAATTTATTTTTCACAACATTAGCACTCACTTAGTTAACGCAGGTTAGATGCAATTTGAGATCATGCAGTAATACTGCAGCACCTACAATATTTGCATCTCTAATTTTCAGAGCATATAATGCACAGAATTTGCACAAGACCATTGGTTTAGGTGCATAATACACCAATGCTTGCTTCTCCTTCCTATTTGTAAGATCGACCCAAACGGATTCTGTGAAATCTGAGGGACAGGGTCAGTGGCGTTATTAGTGATAGACTTGGACAAGACATTCGGGGAGGGTCACCTCGACACTGACATGATCTGAAGAAATGACCAGCATCACAGGACAAGAATCAATATCCTCCCCACTCTGTCAGGTTAACTGTTACCGTACTCTCTCTGCTCCCTCACTCTCACTACCTGTTATAGCACCTACCCTCTAACAAGGCTCACACTCTATCTCCAAATAAGGCTCACGCACTCACACTCTCACTATTGAATTCAGCACCTTCTGCACCTCACCCCCGCACCCCGTGGGCTCTCTCTCCCTTCACTATACTCCCAACACTAATAACCCTGCATAGATACAACACTGTGGACTGACTCCCTCTGGACACCTCACCATTCCCACTCCCCCTCCACCTACACCAGCACTAACAGCAGGGCTACTCACTCCCACCATCACTCCCTTCCCCCTACTTTCTCCCATTCCAGGAGAAACGGACTGTAATAGGAGAGAAAGGGCCAAGCCAGATGGTGGAGAGCCCGATATCTGATCCCTCCTCTATCCCTCCTCTATTCCCCCCCCCCCCCCCCCGCCATGTGGGAAGGGCCCTGGTATGAGCTGGAAAGGACCGGGACGTGTCGTCTGGAGAATCCGCGACATCCATGTCCCTCCAAATGAGTAAAAAAACAATGTTCAGTGAAGGGCAATTCGCACTTTAACCATTCTGTCTGTTCTCACAATTTTCTCCCTCCCAAAACAACAAATATCTCATTGCAGAGAGATGCAGACACAAAAATATTCAGAGACATATGTAAACACGCTAATATACTGACACTCACAGTACGTACACGGAGATAGAACCGCACACAAGTAGTGGCATACGGAGACATAGACAGTCGCACACAAATACACACAAGCACAAGTAAAACGCAGAGGCTAATACACAGATAAACCGATGTCAGCACATAAATACACAAATACACAAACACATGAACAAACACACACAAGTGCACATCCAGACCCACAGAGACACAGACACTAGTGCTTATTAGACAGAGATAAATAGGTTTTTGTTGAATAAGCCTGTCATGAGTTACAGAGAGTAGTCAGGAGAATTATGTTGAGAAATCTCTAAGTCAGTATTAAATGGCATTCAGAGTCGATTGCCCGAATGGCCTAATTCTGCGTTTTTAATACTCGTGTGGTGTCATGCTATCAGTTATTCTCTTCCTGGGACTGGAACAGAGAATGAGTTTCATGCATATTTGATTGAAAAGAATCAGTGGTCCTATTGGACAGGTTTAGACGGTTGAATGGTTTATTCTATGCCTAATTATTCTGGCCTTGTGTTTTAAAAGAGGTGGCGATTTCATATTAGGTTAACACAGTTTAATATAACGTGTCCCACACTGTAATAAGGTCGCCCCTTTCACTTTAGTGTTGTACTATCTGTCGGGTCCTCATCCTCGGGGAACAGTGAAGACTCGGTTTTTGAAGATATTCAAGGTGAATGCGACTGAGCTTTGCTGGACTGGAGAGTCAATATTTATTGAGAACAGGCAGGAGACGGATGGTCAAACACAAACGGATCAGCCATGAGCATTCTGACTGGTGGTGCCGAATGACCAACTGCTGTCCCTACCTCACGTGTTCTTCTCTCAATCCGCCCTCGAGGCTGTCACAGTGATATAGTGATGCCCCTAGCCCATGTGTCGTTCCCTCAATCCACCCGCGATGCTGTTACAGGGATATACTGCTGCCATTACCCCATGTATTGTGCCATCCATCCACCCCTCGAAGCTGTGACAGAAATAGGGGGCCTTCTCATTCAGACAGTCATTATCGTTACCATGAGACTGGAGGAGACCATTCTGCCTATTTAACGAGTTACAGAGGAAAATACAACTAAAATTTTAGCTCATTGAGTACATTTTACTGCACAGGAGGCCATTTAAACTGCGTGAGATACTACACAGGAAGCCGTTCCTAACAGGAAATAGAGAGTAGAGGTAAATGCTTATTTTCACATTACAAAGCTGTCACTGGTGGAGTGCCCCAGAGATCGCTGTGGGATAATCAACTATCAATATCTCTATCAAAGATTTGGAGGAAGGGGCTGAATATATCAAAGCCCAATTAGCTCAAACATCAAGCTGGTCATCCAGTATGTCAGCAAATAGAGGTCGTGTGTGATCAATGTGATATAGGCAAAGGGAGGTTCGCGAGCAAACCTTATCCAGATATAGCATAATGTGAGTTGTCTATTTTGGATGGATTTATAAAACAATGATAAACAATTTAAGTGGAGAGAGATTGCAGAACTCTGTGATGCAGATGGTATTCATGATCCTGGTACATGAATCATATGTCGTTAATCTGCACTTGCAGTAAGTGATTTGAAGGCTAAGTGGGATGATTGTGTTTCTGGCAAAATGTACCAGGTTTAATCAGGAATGTTTTACTGCATCTGTACCAGTAAAAGTGAGGAGTGCAGATGCTGGAGATCAGAGTCGAACAGTTTGAGGCTTGAAAAGCGCAACCTATCAGGCAGCATCCGAGGAGCGGGAGAATTGGCGTCACGGGTATAAGTACTTCATCAGGAATATGCCCGAAACATCAAGTCTCCTGTTCGTTGGGTGTGGCTGACCTGTTGTGGTTTTTCAGTTTCACAGTTTACGAGTCTACATCTGTAGAGGGCATTGTTAAGACCACATTTGGCACATTATGTGCAGTTTTGATCCCGTAACCTAAAAAAAAAGTTATAGAAGCTTATCAAGAATGTTTTGTTCACACCTTCCTGGAATGAAGGTCTTTTGTTCTGAAACATTCTCAGTTTTGGACTTAGATGAGAAATCCTTTTGAAGCATATACAATTTTGAGAATAGTCAGCTGGATGCATATTTTCTCTTCTCAGGGAGACAAAAACTATGGAATACATTTTAAGAATAAAATTATTATTTTAGCACAGATAATATAAAGACATCAAACGATTTTTAAAAAGTAAGCATATGCATACCAATGATCGCTGTGATCAAGTCCAGTTAGGGAAGGGATCTTGTTGGACCAGTGCAGTGATCAAGTGGATTTAGTGCAGGGATCGGTACAATGACTGGAGAGATCGAGCTCAATTATCACTGAGATCAAGTAGAGCGAGTGAAGGGATCCAGTAGGACCAGCGCAGTGATCCAGTGGATTTAGCGCAGGGATTCAGTAGGATGACTGGAGGTATCAAGTTCAACGATCACTGGGATCAAGTTCAGCGAGGGAAGGAATCCAGCTGGACCGGTGCAGTGATCAAGTGGATCTAGCAATGGGATCCAGTATGATGACTGGAGGGATCTAGTTCAATGATCACTGGGATGAAGTCCAGCTTCCTCATTTCCTCTCCCCCCAACTTATCTCACCCCACCCAATCTTTATAATCTGGCATTTCCATGACTGATGCGCCTAGCCTGCCCATCCCTGGACATTATAGATAATTTAGCGTGGCCAATCCACCGAACCTGCGCGTCTTGGGACTGTGGGAGGAAATTGGAGACTGTAATTGAACACGAATCTCTGGTACTGTGAGGCAGCAGTGCTAATCACTGAGCTACCCAGTGTGGGCAACACAACTTGCCTGCATATTTCAGCGCTTGAAAAGTGACATTTGAGCAGGAAGATTCCATAAGACCCAGACCTGTCATTGAGCGACAAGAGGAGGGCATTGAGATCTTGAACGGCTTGGTCAGGAACAGGAGCAGGCCATGCACGCCATTGAGACTATAATGTAGAAACACCAAGAGGACATTCAGCCCCGCGAGTGTATAAAGCAGGAACAGAATGTGCCCAATCAGCTACTCATGTCTCTTACACAGCAATTAGCACAGATCTTTTACAGCCTTGTGCCTGTTACACAGGAATTGTGAAAGGGAACGTGAGTTTATAGAAAGCAAAAAAATTATAATAACCAAATTCATTAGGGAATGAAAAGTTGTGAGAAATCTATTGGTATTGAAGACAAATTGTTAGAGTCCATTATGAAGGAATTAATAACAAGAAATTTTCAAAGTCAAGCCAGAATCCAGCACAGTCAACATAGTTTTATGAAGAATAAATCATGTTTGAATGATTTGACTAGCTTTCTTAAAAATGTGACAAAGAAAGAACAAAGAAAATTTACAACCCAGGAACAGGCCCTTCGGCCTTCCAAGCCTGAACCAATCCAAATGTACTGTGTAAACCTATCGGTCAATTCCTAAGCTTCTGTATCCCTCTGCTCCCCACCTACTTATGCATCTGTCCAGATGCATCTTAAATGAATCTACCGTGCCTGCCTTTACCACCTCTGCTGGTAACGCCCACCACCCGTAGCGTGTATTCCCCTCCAACTTTCCAACTCTCACCATGAAAGCTTGACCTGTCGTTATTGAATCCTTCGCCCTGGGAAAAAGAACTTGTCTCTATCCACCCAGTCTATACCCTTCATGAGTTTGTAAACCTTAATTATGTCACCCCTCAATCTCCTTTTTTCTAATGAAAATAAACCTAACCTACTCAACCTTTCTTCATAGCTAGCACCTTCCATACCAGGCAACGTCCTCGATAACCGTCTCTACACCCTCTCCAAATCGTCCACATCCTTTTGCTAATGTATCGACCAGAACTGTACACAGTATTCTAAATGCAGCTGAACCAATGTCATATACAATGTTAACATGACTTGTCAGCTCTTATACTCAATACCCTGTCCAATGAAGGCCAGTGTACTATATGCCTTCTTGACCACTATATCCACCTGTGCAGCAACCTTCAGGGTACAATGACCTGCACTCCCAGATCTCTCTGCCCACCAACTTTTCTCAAGGGTCTTCTGTTCATTGTATAATTCGCTCTCGAATTAGTCTTGCCTACATGCATCACCTCATATTTGTGTTGAACGCCATCTGCCAATTTTCTGCCTAACTCTCCAGTCTATCTATATCCTCCTATATTCTCTGACAATCCCTTATGATTTCTGCTACTCCACCAATCTTCGTATCATCTGCAAACTTGCTGATCATACCAACAGTGCCCTCTTCCAGATCATTTATATATATATTACAAACAGCAGTGGCCCCAATACTGACCCCTGTGGCACACCACTGGTCACCTTTCTCCATGTCGAGAAACTCACTTCAACTACTGCTCTGTCTCCTGTTTCGCAACTAGTTCTTTATCCACCTGGCTAGAACACCCTGCACATCATATGACTACAATTTCTCCATTAGTCGACCACGGGGAACCTTATCAAATACCTTGCTAAAGTCCATATGTATGACATCAACAACCCTTCCTTCCTCTATCAACTTGGTCACTTCCTCGAAGAACTCTATTAAGTTGATAAGGCACGATCTCTCCTGCACAAAGTCATGTTGCCTATCACTGATATGCCCATTCTAAACATGAATGGCTCCTATTCCTCAGTACCTTCTCTAGCAACTTTTCCACCACTGATATCAAGTTCAATGGTCTGTAGTTACCCGGAATATCCTTTGTACCCTTCTTGTACAGGGGGACAACATGAGCAACCCTCCAGTACTCCGGCACCATACATATATTTAAGGATGCCACAAAGATATCTGTCAGGGCCTCAGCTGTTTCCTCTCTCACCTCCCTCAGCAACCTGGCAGAGATGCCATCCGGTCCTGGGGATTTGTCCACCTTAATAACCTCTAGCATACCCAACACATCTGCCTTACTTATGTCAATATGATGCAGACTAATCAAATTTCTATCTCTAATCTCAACATTCGTCATGTTCCTCTCCTCAGTGAGCACTGATGCAAAGTAATCATTCAGAATCTCACCAATTCTTTCAGGTTCGACACACAGTCTTCCTTCATTATCTTTTAGTGGACCAATTATTTCTCTACCTACCCTCTTGCTTCTTATATAAGAGTAAGATGCTTTGGGATTCTCCTTAATTCTGCTCTGTAAAGCTATGTCATGACAGCTTTTAGCCCGCTTGATTCCTCGTTTAAGAGATGGGTAATGGGGCTCATCTGGATGTATTATGTCTCGATTTCCAGACAGCAGTGCGTAATGTGCCTCACAATAGATTAATTTGCAAGACAAGACCACATGGGGAAAGGAAAGATTTATTTACGAAGAGAGATAATGGGATAAGCAATAAATAAGTACGATATGGAGCCACTGGTTTTGGACTGGGTCGGACAATGTCAAAATTCACACGACAGTCGGTTAGAGTTCAACGGGTTTATTTAAAAACACAAGCTTCCATTGCGCTGCTTCTTCATTAAGTGTTAGAAAGAGAGAAAGACCTTAGACCCAGAAGTTATAAGGAAAAGATCAAAGGATTGTACAACTCATGCACATGAATGGTACACACCTAAGATGGCTCTTAAATCCTTAATCATTTAGAATCGAGGTGTAGGTTTTGATTGATTGATATGCAAATCGCAGACATTATCGATGTAAAGGAGGTGACACCTCCGATCAGGCAATGCATTTCAGTGGTGAGGTCTTGTTTGGAGTTTGTCTGTGTCTTCATCTGGAGTCAGACTGGGTTTGTTCCGAGTTCAGGAGTTTATAAAATGTTACATTGACTGACTGTCTCCAAATTATATGTTTTTGGAACAAAATGAAGCGTCTCTGCAAATACAAATGCAAATTCACGCCGCAGATTTGTACGTGCATATGTGTGTGTGCGTGCACGTGTGTGTGAGTCGGTGTGCCTGTGTGAGGGGGAGAGAGAGAAGGTGTGTAAGTGAGAGAGACTGAGGGGGAGTGTGTGTGTGAGTGCGGGATGAATATATAGTGCGTATGGGTGTGCATGCTTGTGACAGAGCAGAGTGTGCATGTGCGCATGTGAGACAGGGGGAGTGTGAGTGTGTGTGTGTGCGTGTGTGTGTGTGTGCGGAGTTTATGTAACGGGGAGAGTGAGTGTGTGTGTTTGTCCAGGCGAAAACACAAACAGATACCGCAGATCCCTTTCCCCACAGGCACTCACTCCACGGTTTCAGAGCTTCCCCTCTCTGCAGCCTCTGCTCCATTTGTTGTGCATGTTACAGACCCATATGCTATAACTACAGTCCCCATGCTCCATCCCGAGTTGGGTCACCAAACCCTCAAGTCTCCCAGAATGTCTGAGGCAGCTCACAGCACAACTGCCAGCAAACCATCCCCAGCACCTTCACTAACTTTCAATAACAATAGTCAGTCAGAAGCCCCTCAGCTCCAAGCCTTATGGACAGACCAGACCACTCAAACTATTTTAAAAAGGCAGCCGAGACCCTAACTTTTCCTTATTTTAACTGTAGGTGTGAACTGTGCGTTCCCCAAATGTTGCAACTGGTCAACCTACTCAACATTAAGTAATATGTAATCCATTATTACACTCCAATTATAACACAATCAAACAGATGAACAATATGAGATAGCTTCTCAATTGGAGCACTTATGCAAACAATAGATACAGTGCCTTCTACTAATTAACTGTGCTAATACAGGAACATCCCACAAACATGTTCCTTGACAGAAAAGTACATTCAAACACAGAATCTTAGGTGCAGTTCTCCAATCCAGGAAGAAGCAACTTCAAGAGAGTTTTCAGAGAGAGGAGCAGCCCGGGATCATGTATTGAAGTTTCCAACCCGCCTGGGACACCGAGCAGCTTCTGAATGCTGCAGCTAAAATCAACTGAGAAGATCTGGTCTGGGAGAGCTGGCCACTGCCCTACAATTGTTGCCACTGTTTTAATAAAACCTAAAGGCCTCGTAAGTTAGTTACTTCAGCCGTTTTCAGTAGGCAGTTCGGCATCTCTGCCTTTAAGACTTCTCTTCAAAAAAAAAGAGAAGATAACATTTTCAAAATGATAGCATTGTCACATCTCTTCCTTTGACAAAATGAAACATTAATACACAACAGCAGCTTCTTTTTAAAGACATTTTTCTTACTGTATTAGTGGACTACATTACATATATACGACATTGACAGTAAGTATGCAAACATTCACAACTCCATTCTATTTCAGTCTGTATGCTCCTGCCGCAGAAGGCCTCTGTCTTTCTTCATTCAAGTTTCGACAACTTGTCAGCAAGTAGTTTCTTGTCCTGTCACCTGTATAACTTCCAAACTGAATGGCAGCAATAAAAAACTATATCTGAACAGAC
Organism: Hemiscyllium ocellatum; assembly: GCF_020745735.1. Lineage (NCBI taxonomy): Eukaryota > Metazoa > Chordata > Chondrichthyes > Orectolobiformes > Hemiscylliidae > Hemiscyllium > Hemiscyllium ocellatum. Next base: position 543,453 of record NW_026868433.1, on the reverse strand, counting down.
CAGATGTTTTGTCCCTAAATTTCTCCAAAGACGTTTAGGCATTATGATCGTATATAGATTTGTCTTGGGCATGTTATTTGCAAGTTAAATGCTGAAATGTTGTGACACCAACACCAAGCTCAAAGTCTCCTTCCCAGTTGTGAAACATTTATGTTGATGGTTTCACCGGACACACCAACCACACGTTACATAATGGAGCAATTTGCATCTCTCCAATAGTTCTTCTGAATGACATGCCTCCTCATTTCTCAGCATCAAGAAATTACATGCCTCTGTACCTCTTAATGTTGTAAGGTCTTTTCCAGCTACTCCTGGTCTATGCTAGTCAATCTTACTCTCACAGGTGTATACTTTAAGAAGTTCTCATGCATTCTTCTCAATCCATCATGGTATCCAAACTTTGATTTATGGATGAACTCATAATCATCAGCCATTTCTTCTTCTAATCTTGCCATTGTAACTCTCTGCTCTTCTGCGCGAGTTCTCACTATTGCAGGAAGTGAACTTTTGAACTCCTTCAAAAAAAGAACCTTTCTAAGAGTGTCATAGGTTTTCTCAGCTTTTTATACCCTTACCCACCTTTCAAAATTACTTTGATTCTTTTCAACTCAATTTGCGTTTAAATCAGGGACCCTTTTTTAGATTCCTGAAACACTGTCTGTCGGCTTCTGGCACAAGCTCATATGCTTTCTTCACCTTATACTCCCCAGATACCTCCTCCGATAGGGATGCAAACAGCCTGACATACACCCCATTGTCCATGGAGCACCACATGGGACACGCCGGGAAGTGAACAACAGCCTGGCACACACCATTTCATTGTCTCTGAGCTTCACCATGCCAGCAGTCGATACACTAGGGAGCCAGAAACTAAGGTCACGGAAAGGTACAGAGGGAAGAGAGATTCACATTAAAGAGAGAAACAGATAGTTAATTACCTGAGAACCTGCTGTGGAAATATGGGGAAAAAGACAGAGCAGTGGGACCAACTGGAGGAGTGAATCCTTCGATTGCAAAATTAAAAGAATGAGAACATTGAATAAAGATATTTTCAGGTGAATTGAAATGGTTTGTTCAATCTAATTCTGAAACTGCTTCACAGAACATTTCAAACAACGTACGCTGGGACAAGATGACAGCCCAGCATGGAGAGATGTGCACACTATGCTAGTGTATTGCTCAGTAAGCTTCACTATCTAACCAGCACGGGGAGTATTGCAAAATTTTATTATCATATGGGAATGATACACACAACAGATTACTGTCTAAAAGGGGAAGATTTCCATCTCCATTGGACCAGTATAAGTGAAGGTGTGTGTGTGCATGTGCATGTGCGCGAGCATGCATGTGTTTGTGTCTGTGTGTGTATGTGTCATGCACGTGTGTGTGTGTGTGTGTGCGTGCGATGCATTTGTGTGTTGAATGCAAGAATTATTGCATGAGAGAAAATTCACCTGAAGGAAAACAGATTAAATATGAACCACTGGCAGGGATTTGGATAAACGACACAGAGAGACTGAGGGAAGCTTCATGAACAGATGAGTTAAAGTGCTTAAGGATTGTAAAATAAAGACATTGCCAGACACTATAGCGATATAGATCAGCGTGCACAGCAATGCCAGATGGGTGGAATTTTGGTCTGATCTCGAATCAGATTTGTTTCTGCAGATTTCAACCTGAAAGTGTCAGCAGCAGATTCTTGTCATCATTAAGTCTGTATTTCACAGCTCAAGGTTCAAACAGCAGATGAGTTAAGACAGTGAAGTACTTTCTGGAACAGTGTGTAGTTAAAGTTAATAATGGTCAGGGCATGGTGTGAGGAATCAGCTCATGGCCAAAGGGATCACCAAAGTTGCGATTGATTTGTTTCAAACAAAACCTGCAAGTTTCGCCTACACGCACCAACTACCTCCCCTACCCCCCACCCACTCGACCCCCCCCCCCCCCCCCGCCGACCCACCACCACCATGATTTGGAAATACACTGCTGTTGCTTCAGAATCGTTTCGTCAAATTTCTGGAATTCCGTCCCTACTGGCATTGTGGGTAAACCCACAGCAAGTGGACTGCAGCAATTCAAGAAGGCAGTTCACCACCTTTTCAAGGGCAAATAGGAATGGGCTATTAATGGTGGACAACCAGCGATGCCCAAGACTAAGAAATGAATGAAAAAAGATGTTGGCCAGGGGTGGGATGGAGCCCCAGGAAGAAAATGGAGTTTGTAAACATAATAGACGACAATGACCTCCACACTCCCAATATTCAAATAACAAGGGCAGAGAGACAATGGTTCATATCTGCAACTGAGTAGGTCAGCATAGAGACCCATGAGTAATACTGCCAGATGCAAAGAGAGAGACAGGAATTGAACTGGATTCAAAGTCTCAACAGGAACACTATTGGAGGCAAGAAGCGTAGACTACACAAAAGAACACAAATGCAGTCGTAACTGGCATATAGAAAACAATCTGGACAGTGAGACTTACCAGGTACACCAATGATAGACAGGAGAGGATAATAAAAATATTGAATAATGCGAACTGCATAATAGATCCGCCATGATAATGACAACCGACCATAATGCATAGAAAGATACAGAAGTAAAGAGGATAAACTCCTATCCATTGTTGGAACATTCCAGTCTAATGTTCTCAGATTCTGATCCATTGTTGGAATATTCCAGTCTTTTGTTCTCAGATTCTCATCTCTCCTCGCTTCTGTCTGGAGCTGCTGATCCCTGTTAGTGCTGTTGGTGATTCTCCTGCTCATACGCTGGCATAACACATTGAACGGCACCCATTTATGATTAAAAGATGGGAACTCTCCACTGGGGTATTTAGAACCCATGGAGACTGACAGTAATCACAATCACTGAACAAACAGGCTCAGTTAACCCCTTCCTTACATCACATCTCATATCACAGTAAAAGGGAATATTTACTCAGTCTGGGTGGAATGGATGAGGGTTACTGGATGGACTATGAATCGTACATTATTAAAATATTTTTCCTTGAATGTACGGGTACTGTAAGAGCACAGCAGGATTGTTCATGTCCCACTCTGTCTATAAAAGGAGACAGGGTTTAAATGTCAGACCATCTGCATAAGATGTCTGGTGAGGACATTTCTGGATACACGAACTCAAGGGAGAAATTGAGGATTGCAGATGCTGAAGATCAGAGTCGGGAATGTGGTGCTGGAAAAGCACAGCCAGTCAGGAAGCATCCGAGGAGCAGGAGAATCAACATTTTGTGTGTAAACCCTTCATTAGGAAAGAGGGTGTTAAGAGATAAATGGGATGGGGTGGGGTTGGTGTGAAGGTAGCTGAGAATGTGATAGATAGATGAAGGTGGTATGTCGGAGAGGAGGGTGGAAGAGATAGGTGGGAAGGATAATGGACGGGTAGGACACATCAACAGGGCAGTGCTGAGTTGGAAGGTTAGATTTGGGATAAGGTGGGGGTCAGGAAATGAGAAAACTGGTGAAATCATCATTGATCCCATGTGGTTTTAGGGTCACAGGGCGGAAGATGAAGCTTTCTTCCTCCACACGTCGGGTGGTTAAGGAATGGAGGTGGAGGAAGCCCAGGACGTGCATGTCCATGGCAGAGTGGGAGGGGGAGTTAAAGTGTTCAGCTATGGTGCGGTGTGATTGGTTGGTGCAGGTATCCCACAGATGTTCTCTGAAGTGTTCCGTAAGTTGGTGTCCTGTGTCCCCAATGTAGACGAGTTAACATCGGGAGCAACGGATACAGTCGGTGCCATGTGTGGAAGTGCAGGTAAAAATCCAATTGATGTGGAAGGTTCCTTTGGGGTATTGGACGGAGGTGAGGCGGAGGTGAAGGTGCAGGTTTTACAACTCCTGTTATTCTCATCTCAATGCAGAGTGGCCTGTCTGTACCTAATGTTGTGGCCCCTTGTTCTTTGATGTCCCAGTCAGGGGAATTATCATCCCTGCTTCCAATCTGTCTCACCCTGTCAGAATTTTAGATATTTCACTGAAATCACCAATCATTTTCCTAAACCCCATGGAATGCAGGCCCAGTCGCCTAAAACTCTGCTCCCACAACAAACCGGTCTTCCCAGAGATCAGTCTGGTCAACCTTCACTGCTCTCCCTCAATGTCAGATTTGTCCTTTATTGGTAAGGTGAGCAAAACCGCACAAAATACTGCACAATGTTCGAGATGGGGTCTCACCAAGGGCCTGTACAGCTGCAGTAAGACACCCTTACTCCAATACTCCAATACTCCTGAAATGAAGGTCAATGGGCTATTTATCTTCCAAACTGCTTTCTGTTCCTGCAATATTGCTTTCAGTGACTGGTGTACAAAGTGATCCAAATCCTTTCAATGTTACAGCTACCCATTTGGTGGGTCTATGCACACTGGTCAGTGTGTCAGTGCCATTCCCATGATTGACTTCTGGTTTCACAACTCAAAGCCCTGCATGGCCTTCACAGGTCAGCGCATAAGGAAACAAAAATAAAGCTTTAGTTCCTCTATCGATCAACATTTTTCAATCAATCCATTTTCAATTGATCGGCTGGCATTCTATTGTTTCCAACAAAGTGCACAACATCACATCTCCACCCCCCCCCCCTCCCACATTGCTGTACTGAGCTGCAATTGCTTTATCTTCCCTTTCACAATGACATATCTTTAGAAGCTATCACTCTTATAATTCTCATTGTTATACTCTTCGGAAAAGCATCAATTTCTATTTTAAACAGTTTAATGATGAGCATTCCACAATCATACAATCACAGAAACACAGACTCCATATCATTCGAAATACAGCACGATCTACATTAGTCCCACTTTCTGACATGAGGCCCAGAACCAGGCATGTTATGACACTGCAAAAGCTCGTCCAAGTACTTTGCATTGTTGTGGAGTTACCCATAACAACCATTCTCTCTCTTCCGGACCCCACCATCTTTTGGGTGACAAAATATCTATAAATTCTCTCTAAACCTCAAGCACTTCACTTGTTCCCTTGTTCTTGACTAAAAGGAACAGCTGCTGTCTATCCACTCTGTCCATACCCCTCGTAATCTTATCCTTCTGAACCACGTCCCCTCAGCCTCCTTCTGCTCCAAAGTAAACAACCGAGCTTATCCAGCCTCTCGCTCCATCCCAGGGAACATCCTGGTGAATCACCCCCACAAACCCCATTCCCCTCAGTGTAAAGACATCATTTCATAATGTGCTATCCTCAACTTCACACTGCATACCATCTTGCCCTAAACAAACTCCTGTATAACTCTTATAATCTATGTCTACGACTCCTAAGCCTTTTTAGCTCAACTATTAACCTGTTCAGTCACATTTAGGGATGTGTGGAAAAGCATCCTCTGAGATTCGTAGTGTGCTGCCATTCATTGAATCCTCCCCTGCCTGGTTCCTTCTCCCAAAGTGCATCAACTCATATTTACTAGCGTTACATTCCATCTGCCATCGATCTGTACTTCTGACCATTCCGTCTGTATCTTCCTGCAGCATAAGGCCTTCCTCCTCGCTGCCAACCACCCGGCCAATCTTTGTGTCCAACTCAAACTGATTTATCACGCTATCCCCCACTCTCCCCTCCACATTCTCATCTCCAAAATTTATGATAACCATAAATGATAAGGTTAAAAATTACACAAAAACATCTTAGAGTCCAAAAGGTTGATTCGCTAGTACTGGGTTTCGAAGGGCTGCTTCTTCATTAGGTGGTTGTGCACTTTGAAAGCTTGAAATTAAACCAATTGGACTATAACCCCAGTGTTGTGTGATTTTTAACATTGTCGATATCCAATCCAACACCAGCTCCTCCGAATCACAAATATTTGCTTGGATCCCTTCCATTCGTCTAAAATGCTTGGAACCCATTTACTACCTTCCATTTATCTACAATGGCTTCCAGTCTCTGCAGAATGTACAGGAAAATAAAACAGTCATCGACTGTGCAATTAATACGTCCATTGGTGCCTTAGTTCAGATATTTTGATACGAAGTACATCTGTTTTGTCAGACTTAGCAATGTCCCATCTAGTTACATTTTTCAAGTACTGCCATGTTACTGATATAAATTGGCTTTATATCTATAGTTCCATAAGCACCATCTGATCACTTGGTTTTCTAGGTGATTTTCTGGATCTTCCTCCATGAAGACAGATACAAAGTAACTGGTTATTTTCTTGGCCATTTCCTTGTTCTCTACAATAAACTCTCCTCTCCCGATTACAAATTTCTACGTTTGACATTGCTTTTCTTTTGTTTCCTTTGACATATAGATAGGAGATTGATGCAGTCTTTGTGTTCCTGCCTGTTGGCACGCATGTTCGCATTGTGATTTCCTTATCAGCTTCATGGCCCTCCTTTTCTGGATCATCAATTTCTGAGAATTCTCAGGTTTCCACAATTTCTGGAATTCTTCTGAAGTCACTTCCTATCATTAATATAATATTTAATTTGTTACGTTAACCATCATTAAGTCTCTTGCTCACTCTGTGGTGTTTGTAAGTTCAATAAAGAGACGTATTTTTCCGACTTTGCAGTACTTCTATAAATCTCCTGATCCTGACCAGATCTATTCAGGAACTCTGCAGTTGGATAGAGAAAAAAATACGGAGCCCTAGTTGGTACTTTTCCAACTTCGCTGGCCAACGTGTGAGGTCCTTGAAGACTGGAGGACAATGAATACTGTGCCCTTATTCAAGGAGGGCTACAAAGGTAAACCTGGGAGCTATAGACGAGTAGAACTAACATCTGCAGTAGATAGTTACTTGAGGAGATTCTGAGAGATAAGATATGCAGAGGAACCTTGATTAGCCGATTGAGATGGACGGAGCACTATTTCATTTAGATAATTGATTATTCTGTTAATTGATCTACTCTGAGGCTCGGAGTTTTCTGTGAAGTCTTCTCCCCATTCAGGAGAAAAGGAAAAAGCATACTGCGTGCGAGACCCCACGCTACGTCTGCTCCCACCCCGCCTTGTCTGCTTCTACCCTGCCCCAACTAAGCCCTGCCCACCCCGAACCCTGTCCACTCCCACGCCGCCGCTCACACGCCCACAACCCCGTCCACTCCCACCCCACGTCCCTGTCTGTCCCCACCCACCCACAACCTGCCTGCTCCCACACCCCCCACCCGCCCGCCCACATCCTCATCCGCTCCCACCCCATGCTACTGCCTTCCCCGCCCTCCCCAAACCCTGTCCACTCCCATCCCAACCCCGCCCCACCAGCCCACAAATCCCGTCCAATCCCACACCCGTCTGCCCCTGCCCGTTCCTAACCCTGCAACACCAACGTCGGTCCCCTAACCCCACACATCCGACCATCCCACCCATCATCCAAACCCCATCCACACACCCGCACGACTCTAACTCTGCTCCCCCAACCCTGCACCGCCAAACCCCACACTCCCAACCATCCCCACCCAGCTTCGGACTCCCGTCTGCGCCCCATCCGCCCCTAGACCTGTACCCCCAAACCAGCATCTCCAACCACCTCCCCTAGGGCAGCCAGACTGTACACCAACAGGACTGCTGCTGCTGTCTTTGTGGGGTAAGTCTTCAAATACCACACACACACACACACACACACACACACACACACACACACACACACACACACACACACACACACACACACGCACACGTTTTGGCAAGTTCCACCTTTGCTGTGTTGGTGCAGCTACCTGGGGAAGGGGGGTTGAGCGTAAACCCCTATATAGAACTCCAGAGAAAGTGTGGGGTGAGAGAGATAGAGAAGTCGGGAGGTCAGTTTTTTTGGAGACAGTACCTGGACTGTTCTTGGCAGCATTTTAGTTAGACAAGTTTTTTTTTAATCATTGTACCTGCAAACAAAAGACGCAATCAGGCTTGAAAGACATAATGTTTCTATCGGGAACTTTAGATCCCCTTTGGATCATCCAAACTTCGGAGAATTTATATTTGGACAATCGTGGTTCCTCTATACATGCATTTGAAAGACAGGGTTTGATTAGCAGAGGTCAGCATGGCTTTGTGCATGAGAGATCATGGCTTTCAACCTTGTTACAGTGTTTTGATGAAGTGACCAGGAACAGTGATGAGGGCTGAATGGTATATTAGTCTATATGGATTTCTGTAAGGCCTTTGATAAGGTTACAGAAGATCAGCTAGTCTGGAATGTTTGATTGCCTGGAATCCAGGGGGAACCGGTTAAATAGATATGCAATCAGCTTGTTGGTAGGAAGCAAAGAGTAATATAGAAAGGATGCTTGTCGGACTGGAGACCTGTGAATAGTGAAACACCTCAGGGGTCGGTGCTGGGAACATTGTTTCTATATATATATATATATATATGCATATTATATTATATATATTCTCTCATCTACATCATAGATGTACGTATTATATATATATATATATAATTTACCTATTACATACATCTATGATCTAGATGAGAATGCACTGGCATTATTTGCAAGTTTGTTGTTGACACTAAAATAGGCAGCATCATGGAAAGTGTGGAAGGCTATCAGGAATTTTGGAAATTTCAACAGCATCTTGGTCAGCAGTGGACTGAGAAATGGAAAATTCAGTTCAATACAGATCGGTGCAAGTTCTTGCATTTTAGAAAGTCGAGTCAATGTTGGAGTTTCATGGTGAATGCTTGGGCTTTAAGGAGTGTAGTTGAGCAGAGGGATCTTGGAATTCAGATGCACGGTGCTCTGAAAGTGATACACAGGTACACAGGGCAGTGAAGAGGGCATTTGGCACACTGGCCTTCATCAGTCAGTGCACTGAGTATCGAAGTTGAGGAGTTACGTTGCACTTACACAGGACGCTGGTGAGGCAGTATTTGAAGCGTCATGATCGGTTTTGTTAACTTTCCAATTGGAATGATATTATTAAACTGGAAAGAGTGCAGAAGAAATTTACAAGGACGTTGCCAAGTTCTTAATGATCTGAGTTTTAGGGAGAGGTTGGACAAGGTAGGACTTTTTACTTCAGAGTATATGAGACTGAGAGAGATCTTATAGACGCTTAAAATATCACAGGAGGCATGGATAGAATGAATGCACCCAGTCTTTTCTTCCCAGGGTTGGACAGCAATGACTGACAAGAGGGCATCAGTTTAAGGTCAGGGGGTAAGAATAAAAGGGAAACTGACGAGCAATGATCTTTACACGCACCTTGGTATGCATATGGAATGAGATGCCAGGGAAGTGATTGAGGTGGATACATTAGCAACATTTAAAAGGCATTTGGACAAATACTCGGATAGAAAAGGATTAGAAGGATACAGGGCGATGGCAGGGAAATGGGTTTGAGTGAATGGACATTTTGTTCAGAATAGACCACTTTGAGCTGAAGGACCTGTGTCCGTGCTCTAGGACTCTGTGAGTCGAACAACCATTGCTTGTCTCCCACTGAATGTTATATTGTACTTTCCCAATTTACCGGAGCGAACTTGACACTCTACCCTCCAGGCTTCCATGATGCTTGACCAGAATGCTCGCAATTTGGTATTGTATGCGGACGCCATGTAAAATGCACCTTATTAACGTCACTATTACCCAAAAACTGCTGCAGAGTAAGGTTAGTAATTAGTCTTTCTTACCACATCACACCAACTCCGGAATAACCTGCTCTCTAGTTTGGTTCACAACATACACTCAACCCACCTCATATACACTTATGGAATTTATTTTTCACAGCATGAGCAGTCACTTAGTTAACACAGTTTAGATACAACTTGAGACCATTCAATAAGACTGCAGTATTCACAATACTTGCATGTGTAATTTCCAGAGCACGTGATGTTCTGATTTTCTGCTACCGTTTTGGCTTCGATATATAAAACAACAATGTTTGCTTCTCCTTGCTATTTGTAAGCTCTACCTAAACTGCTTCTGCGAAAGCTGAGGGACATGTCTGTTTCGTTATTAATGATAAGACATGGACAAGACATTCGCGGAGGCTCACCTCGACGCTGGGATTATCTGAATAAATATCCAACAATACAGGACAATCATTAATAATCTTCCCCGCTCTGACAGGATAAGTGTCACTGTATTCTGTCTGCTTCCTCACACTCACTGTATATCTGATATAGCACCTGCCCCCGAACAAGGCTCAAGCTCTATCTCCAAATAAGGCTCAGGCACTAACACGCTCACTATTGAATACAACAACTTCCTTCCCTCACTTTCTCTGTCACTTATGCAATAGCCTCCACACTAATAACAAGAATGAATACAATACTGTGGACTGACTCACTCAGGACACCTCACCATGTCACCCCATTTGGACCAGCACTAACAGCAGGGCCACCCACTCCCACCCTCACTCCCTTTCTCCCATTCCAGGAGAAAAAGCCTGGAATAGGACAGAAAAAGGCCAACCCAGGTGGGGGGGTGCCTGATCTCTGTTCCCTCTGCCCTCCGTACGCTGTGTAGGGAGGACCTTGTTACGACCCAAAGAGTACCGGGACGACTTGTGTGGGGCAATGATCAGCCTAGGACAATTCTCACTTTCAACCCACTGGCAGTTCCAGCGTCAGCTTTCTCACTCTCCAAACAAAAATCAGAAACCTCACTGCACAGAGATGCAGGTATAGAATTACATTGAAATATTAGTAAATACCCCAATATACTAACATGTAAATTATGTACAAGAAGACAAGCATACACACACATAGAAGCACACAAAGACATATACAGTCACACAAAAATGAAACAAACACAGATAGAAATACACACGCTGGTACACAGACAGATGTAGGCAAACAAGTGCCCATATAACAAGCAGATGGACACACACTAGTCTCATTAATACACAAATAGATCAGTCTTTGATTTATAAGGGGATCAGTGATGCTAGGAAAAAGGCAGAAGAATGAGGTTGGGGAACATATAAGAAATTATGAAATGGGATATCAGGCTCGATGGATTGAATGGCCGAATTCTGCTCTTTTTTTAGTTCTCACGTGGTGTTATGCTATCAGGCGTTTTCTTCCTGAGACAGCAGCAGAGGCTGGGATATTTGATTGGAAAGAGACAGAGGAAATGTGGGACAGGTTTGGAGTGCTGAATGGCTTCTGTCTGTTCCTAATTACTATATTTTTTTATCTGAAAAGAGATGGTGATTTGATGTTGGGTTATCAAAGTTTAAAATAACGGGTCCCGCAATGAAATAGTGTTGTACTCTCTGTGGTGTCCTCCTTCAGGCTATCAGTATAGATTGTAAATAACTGATGCCATCGGACACATATTGTGCTACTCCAGCAGATACACTTTTACCATAATGATCCATTAATCCTGACTCTCCGATTTCTATGTGTTAACCAATCATCATCCGATGCTAATACATTATCCGTCAGAGTATGAGCTTCTGTCTCGTGTAAGAACCTTTATTTTGTGATAGCTTGTCGAAAATATCTGGAAATCCTTGCGTCTACCAGATCCCATTTATCAAATCCGCTTGTTACGTTCTCAGGGATCTCCAGAAACACGTTGCATGAACTTAAAGGCAAAATATAATTTCCCGATTCACAAAACCACACTGACTCTGTGTAAAGCTTTTCTAAACGTCCATGCTGGCCAGGTTTTCCAAACTAAATTGGTCCCACCTGCTTGCATTTGGCGCACAAGCCTCTAAATGTTTTCCATTCATATGTTTGTCCAAATGTCTTTTCAATGATACGGCTGTCCATGCATCTTCCTCTGGCAGCTCATTCCATACCCTGACCACTCTCTGTGTAAAAACGTTGTTCCTTCGTCCCTTTTAAATATTTCCCCTTTCACCTTAACGCTATGCCTTCTATGTTTGAACTCACCCATCCTGTGGAAAAGACTTGAGCTGGGCCCAGTGCAGAGGAGAGTGTGTTCCTGCTTACTTTTCCGGAGCAAGCACAGGACCTGGAATTAGCGACTGCTACATCAGCAGAGGCAACGTGTGTGAGGTTTGGCCAGTCAGAAAAGGTGTTGCAAGAAGATCGGGGACTTCGTTGTTGGTTGGGTGGTGCGTTGGTGTTGATGAAGTAGACAATCAAAGGGCATCATTACAACTTCGATGAGGTGGGTGCAACAGTAAGAGACATGTCTCTGACATTGGAGGGTCTGGCACTGTGGGCGACGAGGTGGTGATGGAAGAGTATTGCCCAGCGGCAAAGATTTTGCCTGAGGATCAGCAACCTCGATGTTGGTGGCCTCTCGTGTAGATGGTGATGAAGCTGGTATCCAGTGATGGTGGATGCAGGTGTAAGGAGCTGACTCAGGACCCATGGATTTTCTTACAGGTATATGTTTCTTTTTTTTTCAATATTCAGTCTTCAAATCGTTTAAAACCGTGTCAGTTTGATGCAGAAATGTCTTGTATATACCGTGTAAAATACACCTGAGAGGAAACTCCAAATCAATATCAAAATATTCCGTTCATTGTTTCCTGATAAGGCCATGTCCATACGTTAGCCCTAGTTCCATAAGATGTAATGTGCACACTAGTTTTGGGACTTTACCGAAAATCTTACCAAAAATTCAAATACATCACATCATAATTGACTAACCAGTCAGTATCTCAAATATGATTCCCATTTCATCAATTTATGCTGACGCTGTCTATGTTCATTACTTTCAATCCCAATATTTTCTACAAAACCATGTATTAACCAATTTCATTCTATTCTTTTTTTCACCTGACTTGGGTTTCCTAGTCGTGCTGGGAAGTTTTTTTTTGTTTTGTTGATGTTTTCTTCTGTGAAGACAGAACTGAAGCACTTGCTTCACTGTTCCGCCATTTCCCTGTTTTTCCATTCTCTATTCTCTGGTTTCAGATTGTAATAAGCTGCTAATTTTCGTTTACTTTCGCAATAACATACTTTTGGAAGCTATTACAGTTGAGTCGTATAACCTTTATTAATACGTGTTTTCAGTATCCAGCAATTTCTGCCTTAGGCTGCTCAATGACTACCCTTCCACAATCATACAACCAGAGAAGGAGATATTCTGCACCATCAGAAATACAGCACGATATACCTTATTCCCACATTCCTACATGCAGCCTGTACGGGGGGAATGTTATTAGAATCTGATGCTTATCCATGTACTTCTTAACGGTTATGTGGTGACCCACGACAACACCCCTCCCAGGGAGTGCATTCCAGACCACAACACTCTCTGGGAGAAAAAAAAACAATTCTCAAATTCTCTGTAAATCTCAAACCCTTCACTTTAAATGTCTTATCCCTTGTTCTTGGTCTTTTAACTAAAAGGAACAGCTGCTGTCTATCCACCTTGTCCATGTCCCTTGTAATCTCATCCTTCTGAATCACGTCCCCTTCAGCCCTATCTTTTCCAAGTAAACGACCCGAGCTTATCTAATCTCTCTCCATCCCTGATAAGCTCCATCCCAGGAAACATTCTGGTGAATCTCATCTTTACCCCCTCCAGTGTAATCACATTCTTCCTGCAATTTAGCTCCCAGAACTTCATGCAGCATTCTATCTGGGGCCTAACCAATGGCGTGTTCCCCGATCATATTATGTACATCTCGATGAACAAACAAAATGCCTACAGTCCCATGTTCTTTCTGAATTAACTTATTACCCGTCCAATCACATTCAGAGATGTGTGGAGAAGTACCCTCTGAGATTCCTAGCGTGTTACTTCTTCCAAAGTGCATCACCTCATATTTATCAGGGCTATATTCCATCTGCCATTGATGGAATGGTCAGACCATTTCCTCTCTTGTCTGAAACATTATCCTGTGATACAGCTCATGTGGATTTACATCATCCCAACTTGCATCTTAGTTGAGAGCTCTTAATGCATCTTCTCGAATTCTGTACCTGCATCTTCCGTCTCCCAGGGAAAACAGATACGAAACACTCATGTAATAATCCATCAATGTTCTCCAGCTTCACATATTGATTGCCCCCTTGGTTTATAATTGGCTCTAATTGTTCCCTGGTTATTCTGTTCTACTTGTTGTTTTTTGTATATTCTCTCTCACCTTGCCTGCTGCACTTCTTCACGCACCTGTATTAGTAAGTCTCCTGAGTGTGAATTTTCTAAGCTTCCATGAAATCACGTCCTATTTTTGAAACATTACAGAACACAGGTATAATCTCATCCGCACTCAATGCAGTCTGTGCAGAACATTTTTAATTCTATGTTCCCGTTCTCGTTAAATGAAGGCCAACTTCACGTTTATCTTTCCATTTCCAAATGGTCCCTCCTGAATTGCTTTGGTTTAATATTATTTGCTACTTACTGTCTGAACTCTTAAACCTGAATATCTAACTATATCACATCTACTGGTTTTCCATTGTCTCTGTCTACAACAAACAATTTTTTGAAAAGTAATTAAAGTTGATTTCTTTTCAGGGGAGATTCAAGATATTGGCGACCCAGTAGGTTTGCCCTGCTCAGCTCTACACCAGAACCCAAACAAAATGGCGCATTCACCATCTTTTTCTTACCCCTTGTGGTACAAATACTGCTCCCCTGTATTGCTATATGTCACTTGAAGTGAGTAAGGAAAATGACTAAGGGTAAAGGACCACGTGGATCGCATCTAGCAGGCACTGCCCTGCAGCCATGTATACACCCGTGGCTGTGACGTCGGCCTCTGCGAACCCGCCAAGGGACTTAATATTAGAGCAGAGCTTGGTCATGGAGTACGTAAAATTCCGAGAGAAGATTGATTCAGAGATGGAGGAGACCCATACCAGGCTGAAACCGATCTCGGCCAGGCTGCAGAAGCATGACTTGGAGACCAGGCGTCTCAGACACATGTCATGGAGGATGATCAGCAGACTGCGTCCTCTAAAACTGCAGTGGAATGCTCAGCAGTTCGGATCCAGGCCTTGGGATGGTGGGTACCAGGCGTGGAGGAGCAGGTCGACTTTGAAAATCGAGGCCATCATAAGAATATCTGCCTGGTCTTGCTGGCGGGAAGGGAAGAAGAAGGTCAGCCCGTCAGTTTTTGGAGCAATGGCTTCGGTAGTTTTTGAAGCTGGAAATCGAGACGGGCCGGGTGCAGGTCGAGCAGGCCCACCAGATAGCAGTGCGCAAGCTCGGGTGAGTCCAGCACATCCGCCCAGTCATTATGCAACTCCTGCACTATGGAGAGAAACAAATCATTCTCCAGCACTGGGGAAGGATCCACAGGCTCTGATATCCAAACGATCACGAATTATATTTTCCCCGGACCTTTCTACGGTTATTGTCCACACGAGGCAGGCCTTTGATAGGGTAAGAAGGAAGCTGAGGGAATTGAATATTCAGGATACTGTAAGATACCCGACAATATTACGTTTCAACCACGGAGGGTCCGTGTTTAATTTTGACTCACTAGAAAATGCAAAGGACTTCCCGGACACTTAAAGATAGATTGGCTGGCTCAAATAGTATGGACAATCATGTTCTCTTTGTTTCCTCTGTGGCTTGCCTCGTTTACATGTTTTTTATTATATATGTGGGGGTCCCATTCATGTCTCTTTCTCTCTTTTCTCCTTTCTTCCTCCCCTCCCATTAACCTTTCTTTTTGTATAATTTCCTTTTCGTTTCTCTCTCTTAGCACGGAATGGGAGTAGTGTTCGGGGCGGTGGGGGGGGGGGGGTGGGAGAGGTGGTGGTGGAGGGTTACATTTTTTTTCACCAGAACAGTTGGATATGGATGGGACGGGTTGAGTGCCCACTTTTCTTGTCGTAAGACACATGCAACTTTTAAAAGTTTGTTTTGTCTGGTTTTGGCAAGCAGCTTTACCCAGTTGGAGCCAAGGAGGTTGAATGCGTAGTATGAGCGCTGCCTGTGGGGAAGGATGGAGAATCACCTCTTATTTGTGTTATATGTGGTTACATTGTGCAAGGAGTTGTCAGGAGTTTTGAGCTGGTGGTTTTTTGCAGTTGTATTTTCGTGTTTATATGAACTGTTTACCCCTTTCCCTCAGTGCGCAATAAAAGGGATCCTTCCTCACAGGGGATCACGTAATGTTTCGGATGGCTATGGCTAACCACTCATATAAATTGTGCACCTGGAACATTAAACGGGAGTCATACACCAATTGATGCTTTCAGACCTTACAAAGCAAAGGGTCAATGTAGCATTGGTGGCAGAAAAAAAGGCATCTAACCAATAAGGAATATTTAAAGTTACAGATGAGAGTGTTTGGCTGGGTGTTATTTTCATCCTTTGAGTCAAAATGTAGAAGAGTAGATTTTCTCATTCAGAAGAACCTTCTATATCAGTTGCCTGTCCAAATTAAGGACGAATGTCAGCTGTTTCTGATACATAAAGCTTTATTACATGGAGAGGAACATGGGAGAGAGTCATAGAGTCATAGAGATGTAAAGTATGGAAACAGACAACTTCTGTCCAACCCATTCATGCCACCAGATATTCCAACCCAATCTAGTCCCACCTGCCAGCACCCGGCCTGTATCCCTGTAAACCCTTCCTATTCATATACCCATCCAAATGTCTCTTAAATGTTGCAATTTTACCAGCCTCCACCATTTCTTATGGTAGCTCATTCCATACTCAAACCACCTTTGAAAGGTTGCCTATCAGGTCTCTTTTATATTTTCCACTCTCACCATAAACCTATGCCCTCTAGTTCTGGACTCCCCAACCCCAGGGAAAATACATTGCCTCTTTACCCTATCCATGTCCCTCATAATTTTGTGTAACTCTATAAGGTCTCCATTCAACCTCCGAAACTCCAGAAAAAAGCAGCCCCAGCCTGTTCATCCTCTCCCTATAGCTGAAATCCTCCAACCCTGGCAACATCCTTGTAAACCTTTTCTGAACCCTTTCAGGTTTCCCAACATTTTTCCGATAGGAAGGAGACCGGAATTACACACAATATTCAAACAGTGGCCTAAACAATGCTCTGTACAGCTGCAACATGACCTCCCAACTCCTGTACTCAATATTCTGACCAATAAAAGAAAGCATAACAAAAGCCTTATTAACTATCCTATCTACTGCGACTCCACATTCAAGAAGCCATGAACCTGCACTCCAAGTTATCTTTGTTCAGCAACACTCCCTAGGACCTTTCCATTTACTGTATAAGTCCTGCTAAGATTTGCTTTCCCAAAATGCAGCACCTCGCATTTATCTGAATTAAACTCCATCTGACACTTCTCAGCCCATTGGCCTATCTGGTTCAGATCCTGTTGTAATCTGAGGAAAGCCTCTTCGCTGTCCGCTACACCTGCAATTTTGGTGTCATCTGTAAACCTACTAATTGTACCTCTTATGCTCGCATCCAAATCATTTATGTAAATGCCAAAAAGTAGAGGACCCAGAACCGATCCTTGTGGCACTCTACCGGTCACAGGCCCCTATTCTGAAATAACAACCCTCCACCACTACCCTCTCTCTTCTACCTTTGAGCCAGTTCTGTATCGAAATGGCTAGTTCTCCCTGTATTCCATGATCTCTAACCTTGCTAATCAGTCTCCCATGGGGAAACTTGTTGAACGCCTTACTGAAGTCCACATAGATCACGTAAACTGCTCTGCCCTCATTAATCCACTATGTTACTTCTTCAAAAAAAATCAATCAAGTTTGTGAGACATGATTTCCCATGCACAAAGCCATGTTGACTATCCCGAATCAGTCCTTGCCTTTCCAAGTACATGTGCATCGTGTCCCTCTGGATTCCATCCAACAACTTCCACCGAGGTCAGGCTCACCAGTCTATAGTTCCCCGGCTTGTCTTTACCACCCTTCTTAAAAAGTGCCAACCTCCAGTCTTCTGGCACCTCACGTGCGACAAACGATGATACAAATATCTCAGCAAGGGGCCAAGCAATCTCTTCTCCAGCTTCCCATGGAGTTCTTGGGTACACCGGCTCAGGACCTGACGATTTATCCACGCTTACCTGTTTCAAGATATTCAGCACTTCCTCCTCTGTAATCTGAACATTTTATAAGATGTCACCATCTATTTTCTTACAGTCTATGTCTTCCATATCTGTTTCCACAGTAAATACTGATGCAAAACACTCATTTAGTATCTCTCCCATTATCTGCGGCTCCACACAAAAGCCCCCTTGCTGATCTTTGAGGGGCCATATTCTCTCCATAGCTACCCTTTTGACCTTAATGTATTTGTAAATACCGTTTCCATTCTCCTTAATTATATTTGCAAAAGCCATTTAATGTCCGCTTTTTGCCCTCCTGATCTCCCTCTTAAGCAGGCTCCTACTTCCCTTGTACTCTTCTAAGGATTCACTCAATCTATCCTGTCTATATGCTTCCTTCTTTTTCTTAACCAAACCGTCAATTTCTTTCGTCATCCAGCATTCCCTATACCTACCAGCCTTTCCTTTCACCCAGACAGGAGTATACTTTCTCTGGATTCTTGTTATCTCATTTCTGAAAGCTTCCCATTTTCCAGCCATCCCTTTACCTGCGAAAATCTGCCTGCAATCAGCTTTCGAAAGTTCTTGCCCAATACCGTCAAAATTGGCCGTTCTCCGATTTAGAACTTCAACTTTTAGATCTGGTCTATCCTTTTCCATCACTAGTTTAAAACAAATAGAATTATGATCGCTGGCCCCAAAGTTCTCCCCCAGTGACACGTCAATCACCTGCCCTGCCTTATTTCCCAAGAGAAGGTAAACTTTTGCACCTTCTCTAGTAGGTACATCCACATATTGGATCTGAAAATTGGCTTGTAAGCACTTACGAAATTTCTCTCCATCTAAACCTTTAACACATTGGAAGTTGCAGTCTATGATTGAAAAGTTAAAAATCCCCTACCATACCTACCGTTTTATTCTTACAGACAGCTGAGTTATCCTTAGATGTTTGTTTCTCAATTTCCCTCTGACTATCAGGGGGTCTACAATAGAATGCCAATAAGGTGATCATCTCTTTCTTATTTCTCAGTTCCACCCAAATAACTTCCCTGGATGTATTTTCTGGAATATCCTCCCTCAGCACAGCTGTAATGCTATCCCTTATCAAAAAATGCCACTCCGCTCCTTTCTTGCGTCTCTTTCTATCCTTCCTGGAACATTAAGCTGCCATTCCTGCCCATCCCTGAGCCATGTTTCTGTAATTGCTATGATATCTCAGTCCCATGTTCCTAACCATGCCCTGAGCTCTTCTGCCTACCCTGTTAGGCCCCTTGCATTGAATACCTGCAGTTTATTTCGTTTTTCAGAGCTACACTGTCCCTGCCTGGCCTGACAGCTTGACTGACTTCTGTTCTTAACTGTACCAGTCTCAGATTGATCTCTGACCTCACTCTCTCCGTGGCTACCACCCCACTCCCCAAACCTTACTAGTTTAAATCCTCCTGAGCAGTTCTTGCAAATTTCTCTGTCAGTATACTACTCCCCTTCCAATTTAGGTGCAATCCGTCCTTCTTGTACAGGTCACTTCTACCCCAAAAGAGATTCCAATGATCCAGAAATGTGAATCCTTCTCCCATACACCAGCTCCACAGCCATGCATTCAACTGCTCACTAGCTCGTAGCGCTGGGAGTAATCCAGATATTACTACCCTTGAGGGCTTCTTTTTAAATTTCTGCCTAACCCTATGTAATCTCCCTTCAGAATCTCAACCTTTTCCCTTCCTATATCGTTGGTTCCAATGTGGACAACGACCTCCTGCTGGCCCCTCTCGCCCGTGAGAACATTCTGCACCCTCTCTGAGACATCCTTGATCCTAGCACCAGTGAAACAACACACCATTCTGCTTTTTCTGTGCTGGATGCAGAAATGTCTGTCTGTACCTCTGACTACATGAATCCCCGAACACAATTGATCTCTTGGAAGCCGACGTACCCCTCGTTGCATTAGAGCCAGTCTTAATACCAGAAACTTGGCTGTTCGTGCTATGTTCCCTGAGAATCCATCACCCCTACATTTTCCAAAACAGCATACCTGTTTGAAATGGGTACATCCACAAAATACTCCTACCCGAGCTGCCTACCTCTCTTACCGTTATTGGAGTTAACGCATCTGTGTGACTTTTTCTGAGCCTTTCCCCCTTCCTATAACTGCCATCCATCACATACTGTTGCTGTTGCAAATTCCTCATCGCTCCTCACTGTCGCTCCAACCGATATATTTCATCTGGTAAGACTCGCATCCAACAGCATTTATGGCAGATAAATCTGTACTAACTCTTAAACTCGCTTTCAACTCCCACATCTGACAAGAAGTACATATCACTGCAAAGGCCAGTTTTGCTCATTCACAATTTACAGACCCAAAAAATAACACCGTCTTATTCCTCTACAAAACACTGCACCAGGTTAAATTAATAGCTATAGCTTTTTTTAAAGTTTAATCAAGAGACTTATCTCCAAAAACATATGATCAAGAAAGAACCCACGATACTCACTACTGCAAACTTTCTATTGGACAGAATTAAAACAACAATTAACCTATCTGATTCTGTGCTGTGAACAGGTTTCTCCAAGATTAGTCGTGAAATTCACTGTTTGTTATGTTTTGCAGACGCACTCCGACGTCCAGCGATACATGAATTTAAAAACAGCAAAGGCAGTAACTGTGCAGGTCTCTCTCTCTCTCTCTCTCTCTCTCTCTCTCTCTCTCCTCCCCCCCCCCCCCCCCCCCCGCACTGTCCTCACCTTGTGCTTCTTTTGTCTGTTCTTCCCGCTTTTGAAACTGCTGTTGTTTTGACATTGTTTCTTTTTCCCCAAAGTTCCAAAACAATTCAACAGCAAATAAAACTAATTGCTGCTCCTGGAATATGAGGAAATCACCTCCAGCATTGAAAATACCTCAAAAAAAGAAGCAGCTCTTACAGCCAGAAAGTTTTCCCGTTCTCCATCTTGCCCCTGGTACACCCTTCAAATTAACGGATGCACTCTCCAGGTTGATGGCCCTTGGGAGGCATCATGCTATTTTAGGGGGAGACTTTAACCAATATATGGATCCCAAGGTGGATAGGGTCTTACGGGTTCTCGACGATATTTCCCTGCAATCTAGGCAACTGGTGGATCTAAACAGGGAGCTGGGCTTGGTGGATGTGTGGAGATTGTTCACCCTTAGGGTAGGGACTTCACCTTTGTACCGAATCCACATAAGTGCCAAACTAGGATCGACATGTTTTTGCCCTATTGGCCGTTTTGAGTTCAGTGCTGTCCTGTAGAATTGGGAACATAGCCATTTCTGATCATGCGACAGTGTACACGAAGGTTTAGGATGGTGGCGATGGGACATGCTCGCAGCAGTGGTGCATGGATACCTTCCTCCTGAAGGATAGCTAGTCATAGAGTTGTAGAGATGTACAGCATGG
Source organism: Hemiscyllium ocellatum (assembly GCF_020745735.1). Taxonomy (NCBI): domain Eukaryota; kingdom Metazoa; phylum Chordata; class Chondrichthyes; order Orectolobiformes; family Hemiscylliidae; genus Hemiscyllium; species Hemiscyllium ocellatum. Next base: position 522,183 of record NW_026868433.1, on the reverse strand, counting down.
AAACAGACCCATCAGTCAAACCTATAAATGCCGACCAGATATCCCAACCCAATCTAGTCCCACCTGCCAGCACCCAGCACATATCCCTCCAAACGCTTCCTATTCATATACCCATCCAAATGCCTCTTAAATGTTGTAATTGTACCAACCTCCACCACATCCTCTGGCAGATCATTCCATATGCGTACCACCCTCTGCGTGAAACAGTTGATCCTTGGGTCTCGTTTATATCTTTCCGCTCTCAACATAAACCTATATCCTCTAGTTCTGGACTCCCCGACCCCAGGGAAAATACTTTATCTCTTTCTCCTATCCATCCCCCTAATAATTTTGTAAACCTCTATAACGTCGACCCTCAGGCTATGATGCTGCAGGGAAAACAGCCCCAGCCTGTTCAGTCTCTCCCTGTAGTTGAAATCCTCCAACCCTGGCAACATCCTTGTAATTTTTTTCTGAACCCTTTCAGGTTTCACAACATCTTTCAGATAGGAAGGAGACCTGAATTACGCGTAATATTCCAACAGTGGCCTAACCAATGTCCTGTACAGCCGCAACATGGCCTCCCAACCACTGTACTCAATACTCTGACCTATAAAGGAAAGCATACCAAACACCTTTCTCACTATTGTATCTACCTGCGACTCAACTTTCAAGGAGCTATGAACCTGCACTCCAAGGTCTCTTTGTCCAGCAACACTCCCTAGCACCTTGCCATTAAGTGTATAAGTCCTGCTAAGGTGTGTGTGTGTCGGGGTGGTTGCTTTCATAGTTCAGGACTTGGTCTGTGTGTGTGGCTTTTCTGTATCCCTTCGTGGTGAATTCTCCTTTCCGTGTTCTTTGCACCATCACGTCCAGGAATGGGAGCTGGTTGTCCTTTTCTTCCACACAAACGAAGTTGCATCAGGACATTATTCGAAAGGGCCAGAACACACTGCAGCACACCAGAACTACAAAAAGAGGAAGAAGAACACCTATACAAGGTATTCAACAAAAACGGATACCCGTGCAATTTCATCAACAGATGCCTCAGGGAAAGACAACGAAATGATGACATGCCACAACCCAAAGGACTGGCCGCATTCCCATACATCAGGAGCATTTCTGAACTGACAGGCAGACAGCTGCGACCACTAGGACTCATAACAGCACACCAACCAACAGCCACTCTCAGACAACAACTCACCAGGACAAAGGACCCGATACCCAGCATGAGCAAAACCAACGTGGTTTACAAAATCCCATGCAAGGACAGCACAAAACACTACATAGGACAAACAGGAAGACAGCTAACAACCCGCATCCATGAACACCAACTGGCCACGAAACGACACGACCAGCTATCCCTAGTAGCCATACACTCAGATGACAAACAGCATGAATTCGATTGGGACAACACCACTATTATAGGACAGGTCAAACAGAAAACAGCCAGGGAATTCCTAGAAGCATGGCACTCATCCACGAATTCGATCAACAGACACATCGACCTAGACCCTATATACCAGCCACTGCAGCGGACAGCTACTGACAACCGGAAGCGGCAGATTGAAACCAGTATAAATGCCGGAGGAATCAGCACAGAAGCGCTTCACAGGAGGCTCCCAAGCACTGAAGATGTCACCTAGAAAGGGGACGAAACGTTTGCAAGAAAAACTCCCAGCTCAGCGAACAGAACCACAACCAGAATGAAAGTGCTCAGAATGCACTGATGGAGGTGGCTGCAGAAGATACAACAGCAATGATGGTATCTTGCGATGTACATGAGGTAGCAGGGAATAAAATGATACACAACATTTTATAACTTCTAAAGGCATCAGGTATCAATGCAACTTGGTGGTCCGAAGGGCCTGTTCCTGTGCTGTACAGTTCAAGACAAGATTTCAGCAAGATAGTGGCCAATTGCTGATTGAATAACTCCTGATGATCAGAGCCACATTCATGCAGATTCCTCCTCATTAATTTTCAGGTTCATATCCTCCCTCCCACTGTGGGGAAACTCAACATGGACAATTTGATATGAATGTTAGAGCTGGTATCTGGTGACGCCATCATGATCCTCGCTCCTGTGGCTTTCGGTCTTGGACACAAGCGTCTCAGGGGACACTGCAGAGACCAAAGCTGCATGTACTACATATCCTCCAATGCTGGCATCAGACATATGTCAGCCTCACCATGCCATCCCTGCAGATCTCCAACCTACTGACAGTACGCTTCTGTACTTCAATGCTGCAGCTCAGTGTACTGACAGCTCTTATTGCAATGCTGCTGTAAAGACACTGTGCTCAGGGACACACACAAGCTCATGGCTGTCCCTCTGGACTGCTCACTCAGTGTTTGTACACACTCAATGCTGCTGCGAGGACACTGTGCTCAGGGACACCCACCCAGCTCATGGACTGTCCCTCTGGGCTGCTCATTCCGTGTTCGTACACATTCACTTTGAGCTGACTTGAATGCTCACATTGCCTTACCTCACCCTGCCTTTAGCAGTGTTACCCCTCAGCTAGAGCTACCAGGCTCACCCACCTGCTGCATTGTCTTGGCGTTTAGTGCAAACACAAATCCAGGAAGCTTGGTATCATTGTCCACAGTCAATCACGGTGCCTAGCACAGGGAGTCAGGGGGAGTCTCAGGTCCCAGTCCGGGAGCTTGGACACGGTCAGTCAGATCATTCCCCTGCAAAGGGGGAGGGTGGTGGTGAGAAGCTGAATGTTAGTAGACTTGGAGGAAGGTATCGGTTCCTTGATTAGCAAGTTTGCAGATGACACTAAGATTGGTGGAGTAGCAGACAGTGAAGGGGAATGTCAGATAATACAACAGAATATAGATAGATTGGAGAGGCGGGCCGAGAAAGGGCAGATGGAGTTCAATCCGGGCAAATGCGAGGTGATGCATTTCGGAAGATCCAATTCAGGAGTGAACTATATAGTAAATGGGAAGGTCCTGGGAAAAATTAAGATCTGGGTATTCAGATCCATTGTTCCTTGAAGGTGGTAACGCAGGTCAGTAAAGTGGCCAAGGCAGCATACGTCATGCTTTCCTTCATTGGACGTGGTATTGAGTCCAACAGTTGGTAGGTCATGTTACAGTCGTATAGGACTTTGGTTTAGAATATTACGTACGGTTCTGGTCTGCTCATTACCAAAATGACGTGCATGTTTTGGAGAGGGTGCAGAGGAGTTCACCTGGATATTGCCTGGTATAGAGGGCACTAGCAATAAGGAGAGATTGAATAGTTTTGGATTATTTTCATTAGAAAGATGAAGGTTGACTGGAGACCTGATTGCGGTCTGCAAAAGCATGGGATGTATAGACAAGGTGGATAGCAAGAAGCATTTTTCCCCCAGAGTGTGGAACTCAATTACTAGGGGTCACGAGTTCACAGAGAGAGGTAGAGGTTTAGGGCAGATATGTGTGGAAAGATCATTACGCAGAGAGTGATGGGGGCCTGGAACACTTTGCCAGCGGAGCTGGTACAGGCGGGAATTATAACGTCAGTTAAGATGTATCCATACAGATGTATGAATGGGTAAGGAGCAAAGTGGTACAGATCCTCACCAAATAGGCGACGTAATAGGCGACAGGTTTAGACAGAGAATCTGGATCAGCGGAGGCTTAGCGGCCTGAAGAGCCTGTTCCTGTGCTGTGAGTTTCTTTGTTCTTTCAATGGCCTGCAGTTTAGATGGATCTTATAGTAGGATAAAAGATTGACACAACATTTAGGGCTAAAGAACCTGTACTGTGCTGTACTGTTCTATGTTCTAATTAGGGAGGGTTACATTGCAGGAAGAGGTTTCGGGAGGCTGAAGAGGATGGGATCTGAATGAATAGATACATTAGGGAGCTTTACTAGGATTGTCGGAGGTTACAGAGACAGCAATGGTCTGATCTAGAGAAAACGACATAGACTGGAAGGGTTGTGGGGACTGGAGGTGGTTTCACAGGGAGCACATAGAACCACTGGGTGTTACAGAAAGGTGGAGAGCTGTACGGTCTACATGTGTTCATGAAGATGGAGAGGTTGGGAGGGATGGAGCGGTTTACAGGGAGAAGGGTGTTAGTAGGATGGAGCGGTTTACACAGACAGGGAGGATTTTCGGTGAATGGAGCAGATGACAGAGATAAAGTGGGTTGTATAGACTGGGGGACCAAACAGAGATATGGAGGGTAGTCGTGACTGAAGATGTTTATAGATATAGGAAGTTTTACTTCTGCAGATTATTCAGATACGAAGGGTGTGGGGTCTGACAGATTATCCAGAAGGGCAGTAATTTTGGTTGGAGACAGTTTCACAGATAAGGAAGCATTAGTAACCTCCTCCAGAATGGTCAAACGGGAAAGGGTTGTAGGGGAGGGTGAGTTTACACAGGTAGGGGCGTAAGAGCTAGAGAAGGTTATGGAGAAGAGTAAATGGATGGAGATACAGGAGGGTCTTACATTGAAAGGGAGTGTTAGCGATGGGATGATGTCACACAGAGAGTGAGTCTCATCAGAACTGGATCGGGAGAATCACAGGCTTTCAGTGGGTTATACAGATCGGGTGTGCTGCTGGCACCTGAGAGGATTGTTGTGTCTCCACGGAGTGATAGTGTCTTTAGGACTCGAAGAGGTACGTAGATACAGAAACATTGAAGACAATGTGTGCCGCCTTCTCTTTCTTGAACAGAGCCTCATATCCCCCATCAGCCAGGGATCCCTAAACCTGGCAGCTTTTCCCTTGCTCTAACAGGGATATTTTGGATTCTTGAGACCACACTTTTAAAAGCCTCCCATTTGCCAGTCATTCTTTTTCCTTCAAACAGACCACCCAGTGGATGGGTGCATGATGTGAAGGAGCTGATGTTGGACTGGGATGGACAACGTTAAAACTCACACAACACCAGCTTACAGTCCAGCAGGTTATTTGGAGGCACTGGGTTTCATAGCGCTGCTCCTTCATCAGGTGGTTGTCGAGCACAATAAACAGGCACAGAATTTATAGCAACAGGATTGCAGTGTGATGGAATGCAATATCCAACAAACTTAGTTTAAGTTTTCATCTTTTAGAATGATCACCTGGACTTCAAAAGCTGGTGCTTTGAATTAAATCTCTTGGACTATAACCTGCTGTTGTGTGATTTTTAATTCATCCAATCGACCTCTGCTTGATTCTCCCAAATAGCCCCAAAATTGGTCCTGCTCCAGACTAAGACCTTAATCTGTGGACCTGCCTGATCTTTTCTTCACAACTATGTTAAAAACGAGGACAGTTGTGGTCATTGGACACGAAGTGCTCTACGACTGACACTTCAGTCACTTGCCCGACCACGTTTTCTGAGGGGAGGTCTCGTTTTCAGCTGCCTGAGTAGAGTGGGGCCCTCTCCATATTGATCTAGGAAACCTTCTTGGACACATTTGACAAATTCCACCCCATACAGGACTTTTACATTCTGGTTGTCCAATCAATACAGGGGAAGTTAAAATTCCAACCAATACTATTCTGTTATTTCTGTAGGTACCTGCAACCTCTCTTCACATCTGCTCCTCTCGTACCCACTGGCTATTTGGCGATCCGGAACACCATCCCAGCAGACTGACCATTCCCTTTTTGTTTCTAATTTCGATACATGTGACCTCATTTGATCACCCCGAAAGAGTATCCTCTCTAAGCACGGTCGTTATGTCCTCCCTTATCAATAAGGCAGCTGCCTCTCCTCACTTACTTGTCCTTCTATCACGCCTGTACCTTGTGTGTCCTGGAACACTGAGCTGCCAGTCCTGCCCTTCTCTCAGCCATGTTTCTGTTATGGCTATAATATCGCAGTCCCAGAGCCAATCTATGCTCTGAGCTCACCTGCCTTGCCAGTCAGGCCTCGTGTGTTGAAATAAATGTCCTTTAAACCAGAAGTCTTTTCCCTCCCTATTCTGTGCCCCGGATATCCTGGATAGGAAACTTGCTCTCGATGGCTGATGTATTTTCCCTGACTGGTTGATGGTACCTCTCTTACTCAGAGTCCAAACCCCTGCCAAACTAGTTTAAACCGTCCAGGGTAAGACAAACAAATCTCCACCCAGGGATACTGATGCCCTTCTGGTTCCCCCTTGTTCAGGTTACCTCTACCCCAGAAGAGATCCCAATGATCCAAGAACTAAAAATTCGACGCCTCCACCAGCCCTCAACCACACCCCATATGGTCTATCTTTCTATTTCTATCCTCACTGGCACGTGGCACTGGAGTAATCCGGTGATCACAACCCTTGAGGTCCTGTTTTTAGCTTCTTTCTCTCACTCCCTGTACATATTTCACAGGATCCCTTCCCCTTGACGAACTATGTCATGTGGACCGGTGTGCACAATGACCTCTGGGTATTTACCTGTCACTTCAGATGTTCAGTCACCGCTCAGAGACACCCTTGACCCTGGTACCCGGGAGGCAGCACACCATCTTGGGGTATCTTGTCTGTCCCCGACAAGTGAGTCTCCTATCAGTATCACTATCATTAGAGAGGATCTGGCAAACCGAGACTGAGGACAATCTGCCAATTGGTTCTATATTTGGAAATGAGAGTATGTTCAAGTGATACACTGAGATTCATGGCAGTGTGGTCCTAGCAAGGAATAGTAAAGGCAGCAAGACCACGAATACTGGTAAAGCGAAATCGTGAGTTTGATAAAGAAA